>NW_028145987.1:0-10045 GCF_977016875.1 Pavona decussata
CCCCACACTGTGGTTAGGGAGTGTTGGTTGTTTAAAAGATCAGAAAAAAAATCCACCTTGGCTGATAAAAATCTTAATTCTCATGACCTGGGGGGTTGAATAGTCTTTGAAATTACAAGGAGAAATTGGATGTTCAACACTCTTAGGCCCTAATGAGGCTGAATCGTGACTGATTGCAGTAAACTCACTGCAGATTCAGGCATTTTGACAACCAGAGGGTTAAATTTAATCCCAGCTGGCAAGTTGAATGTTTTAAGCTAGGCTGGGAGTTTGATTGAAACCGATCTAAAGCAAATCAAAAAATTCTGCACTGGGGATATATTTTAGAGTTGTTCAGCTTAAGTGTATCATGCAGCTGACAACAGAAGATTGATCTATTTTGAGAAAAGCAGACATTGATTGCAGTCTTGAACTGGGTCGAAATGTTCGACCCAGTCTCATATTGCCATCACGTCGTCGTCACCATCATTAATTTGGGTGTGTTTTCTTTTCTTTTTTTTTTTAAAATTTATTTTTCTGTTATTTGCAAAGCCATCTTCAATTTGTATTGCTCCAAAGTCTCAGTGTCACACTTATAAAAAGTCATTAATGAGAATCAGATTTGATGTTTTGCTTTGCTTGTGACTGTCTGCAGCCTGACAGATGTCAGCCTCTGACAAGGATTTATTTCTGTCAAGCCGTCAACTCAGCACTGACTGACTGGGGTGCATTCATGCCGCGAGAAGCAGGCCACCAGGGCTACGTGCCTTCTGGGTGAGATGGACCCACTGCTTGCATGATCAACTGGACTGGAAGGTTAGTTGAGTTCAGTAGTCAGTTTAAATAGTTTGAAAGTTCTTAATGAACTGCATTCATGAGTGTTAGGGTTGATTATTATTATAATTATTAATAAGTTCTAAATTAATTGTTCCCACCAATGGAACCTCATGGCCATTTGAAGTCTCGAATACATATATGTCCACTGATAAATTGAATCAAAGAACCAATTCTCCTCTCTTAATTGCCCCCACACTGTGGTTAGGGAGTGTTGGTTGTTTAAAAGATCAGAAAAAAAATCCACCTTGGCTGATAAAAATCTTAATTCTCATGACCTGGGGGGTTGAATAGTCTTTGAAATTACAAGGAGAAATTGGATGTTCAACACTCTTAGGCCCTAATGAGGCTGAATCGTGACTGATTGCAGTAAACTCACTGCAGATTCAGGCATTTTGACAACCAGAGGGTTAAATTTAATCCCAGCTGGCAAGTTGAATGTTTTAAGCTAGGCTGGGAGTTTGATTGAAACCGATCTAAAGCAAATCAAAAAATTCTGCACTGGGGATATATTTTAGAGTTGTTCAGCTTAAGTGTATCATGCAGCTGACAACAGAAGATTGATCTATTTTGAGAAAAGCAGACATTGATTGCAGTCTTGAACTGGGTCGAAATGTTCGACCCAGTCTCATATTGCCATCACGTCGTCGTCACCATCATTAATTTGGGTGTGTTTTCTTTTCTTTTTTTTTTTAAAATTTATTTTTCTGTTATTTGCAAAGCCATCTTCAATTTGTATTGCTCCAAAGTCTCAGTGTCACACTTATAAAAAGTCATTAATGAGAATCAGATTTGATGTTTTGCTTTGCTTGTGACTGTCTGCAGCCTGACAGATGTCAGCCTCTGACAAGGATTTATTTCTGTCAAGCCGTCAACTCAGCACTGACTGACTGGGGTGCATTCATGCCGCGAGAAGCAGGCCACCAGGGCTACGTGCCTTCTGGGTGAGATGGACCCACTGCTTGCATGATCAACTGGACTGGAAGGTTAGTTGAGTTCAGTAGTCAGTTTAAATAGTTTGAAAGTTCTTAATGAACTGCATTCATGAGTGTTAGGGTTGATTATTATTATAATTATTAATAAGTTCTAAATTAATTGTTCCCACCAATGGAACCTCATGGCCATTTGAAGTCTCGAATACATATATGTCCACTGATAAATTGAATCAAAGAACCAATTCTCCTCTCTTAATTGCCCCCACACTGTGGTTAGGGAGTGTTGGTTGTTTAAAAGATCAGAAAAAAAATCCACCTTGGCTGATAAAAATCTTAATTCTCATGACCTGGGGGGTTGAATAGTCTTTGAAATTACAAGGAGAAATTGGATGTTCAACACTCTTAGGCCCTAATGAGGCTGAATCGTGACTGATTGCAGTAAACTCACTGCAGATTCAGGCATTTTGACAACCAGAGGGTTAAATTTAATCCCAGCTGGCAAGTTGAATGTTTTAAGCTAGGCTGGGAGTTTGATTGAAACCGATCTAAAGCAAATCAAAAAATTCTGCACTGGGGATATATTTTAGAGTTGTTCAGCTTAAGTGTATCATGCAGCTGACAACAGAAGATTGATCTATTTTGAGAAAAGCAGACATTGATTGCAGTCTTGAACTGGGTCGAAATGTTCGACCCAGTCTCATATTGCCATCACGTCGTCGTCACCATCATTAATTTGGGTGTGTTTTCTTTTCTTTTTTTTTTTAAAATTTATTTTTCTGTTATTTGCAAAGCCATCTTCAATTTGTATTGCTCCAAAGTCTCAGTGTCACACTTATAAAAAGTCATTAATGAGAATCAGATTTGATGTTTTGCTTTGCTTGTGACTGTCTGCAGCCTGACAGATGTCAGCCTCTGACAAGGATTTATTTCTGTCAAGCCGTCAACTCAGCACTGACTGACTGGGGTGCATTCATGCCGCGAGAAGCAGGCCACCAGGGCTACGTGCCTTCTGGGTGAGATGGACCCACTGCTTGCATGATCAACTGGACTGGAAGGTTAGTTGAGTTCAGTAGTCAGTTTAAATAGTTTGAAAGTTCTTAATGAACTGCATTCATGAGTGTTAGGGTTGATTATTATTATAATTATTAATAAGTTCTAAATTAATTGTTCCCACCAATGGAACCTCATGGCCATTTGAAGTCTCGAATACATATATGTCCACTGATAAATTGAATCAAAGAACCAATTCTCCTCTCTTAATTGCCCCCACACTGTGGTTAGGGAGTGTTGGTTGTTTAAAAGATCAGAAAAAAAATCCACCTTGGCTGATAAAAATCTTAATTCTCATGACCTGGGGGGTTGAATAGTCTTTGAAATTACAAGGAGAAATTGGATGTTCAACACTCTTAGGCCCTAATGAGGCTGAATCGTGACTGATTGCAGTAAACTCACTGCAGATTCAGGCATTTTGACAACCAGAGGGTTAAATTTAATCCCAGCTGGCAAGTTGAATGTTTTAAGCTAGGCTGGGAGTTTGATTGAAACCGATCTAAAGCAAATCAAAAAATTCTGCACTGGGGATATATTTTAGAGTTGTTCAGCTTAAGTGTATCATGCAGCTGACAACAGAAGATTGATCTATTTTGAGAAAAGCAGACATTGATTGCAGTCTTGAACTGGGTCGAAATGTTCGACCCAGTCTCATATTGCCATCACGTCGTCGTCACCATCATTAATTTGGGTGTGTTTTCTTTTCTTTTTTTTTTAAAATTTATTTTTCTGTTATTTGCAAAGCCATCTTCAATTTGTATTGCTCCAAAGTCTCAGTGTCACACTTATAAAAAGTCATTAATGAGAATCAGATTTGATGTTTTGCTTTGCTTGTGACTGTCTGCAGCCTGACAGATGTCAGCCTCTGACAAGGATTTATTTCTGTCAAGCCGTCAACTCAGCACTGACTGACTGGGGTGCATTCATGCCGCGAGAAGCAGGCCACCAGGGCTACGTGCCTTCTGGGTGAGATGGACCCACTGCTTGCATGATCAACTGGACTGGAAGGTTAGTTGAGTTCAGTAGTCAGTTTAAATAGTTTGAAAGTTCTTAATGAACTGCATTCATGAGTGTTAGGGTTGATTATTATTATAATTATTAATAAGTTCTAAATTAATTGTTCCCACCAATGGAACCTCATGGCCATTTGAAGTCTCGAATACATATATGTCCACTGATAAATTGAATCAAAGAACCAATTCTCCTCTCTTAATTGCCCCCACACTGTGGTTAGGGAGTGTTGGTTGTTTAAAAGATCAGAAAAAAAATCCACCTTGGCTGATAAAAATCTTAATTCTCATGACCTGGGGGGTTGAATAGTCTTTGAAATTACAAGGAGAAATTGGATGTTCAACACTCTTAGGCCCTAATGAGGCTGAATCGTGACTGATTGCAGTAAACTCACTGCAGATTCAGGCATTTTGACAACCAGAGGGTTAAATTTAATCCCAGCTGGCAAGTTGAATGTTTTAAGCTAGGCTGGGAGTTTGATTGAAACCGATCTAAAGCAAATCAAAAAATTCTGCACTGGGGATATATTTTAGAGTTGTTCAGCTTAAGTGTATCATGCAGCTGACAACAGAAGATTGATCTATTTTGAGAAAAGCAGACATTGATTGCAGTCTTGAACTGGGTCGAAATGTTCGACCCAGTCTCATATTGCCATCACGTCGTCGTCACCATCATTAATTTGGGTGTGTTTTCTTTTCTTTTTTTTTTTAAAATTTATTTTTCTGTTATTTGCAAAGCCATCTTCAATTTGTATTGCTCCAAAGTCTCAGTGTCACACTTATAAAAAGTCATTAATGAGAATCAGATTTGATGTTTTGCTTTGCTTGTGACTGTCTGCAGCCTGACAGATGTCAGCCTCTGACAAGGATTTATTTCTGTCAAGCCGTCAACTCAGCACTGACTGACTGGGGTGCATTCATGCCGCGAGAAGCAGGCCACCAGGGCTACGTGCCTTCTGGGTGAGATGGACCCACTGCTTGCATGATCAACTGGACTGGAAGGTTAGTTGAGTTCAGTAGTCAGTTTAAATAGTTTGAAAGTTCTTAATGAACTGCATTCATGAGTGTTAGGGTTGATTATTATTATAATTATTAATAAGTTCTAAATTAATTGTTCCCACCAATGGAATCTCATGGCCATTTGAAGTCTCGAATACATATATGTCCACTGATAAATTGAATCAAAGAACCAATTCTCCTCTCTTAATTGCCCCCACACTGTGGTTAGGGAGTGTTGGTTGTTTAAAAGATCAGAAAAAAAATCCACCTTGGCTGATAAAAATCTTAATTCTCATGACCTGGGGGGTTGAATAGTCTTTGAAATTACAAGGAGAAATTGGATGTTCAACACTCTTAGGCCCTAATGAGGCTGAATCGTGACTGATTGCAGTAAACTCACTGCAGATTCAGGCATTTTGACAACCAGAGGGTTAAATTTAATCCCAGCTGGCAAGTTGAATGTTTTAAGCTAGGCTGGGAGTTTGATTGAAACCGATCTAAAGCAAATCAAAAAATTCTGCACTGGGGATATATTTTAGAGTTGTTCAGCTTAAGTGTATCATGCAGCTGACAACAGAAGATTGATCTATTTTGAGAAAAGCAGACATTGATTGCAGTCTTGAACTGGGTCGAAATGTTCGACCCAGTCTCATATTGCCATCACGTCGTCGTCACCATCATTAATTTGGGTGTGTTTTCTTTTCTTTTTTTTTTAAAATTTATTTTTCTGTTATTTGCAAAGCCATCTTCAATTTGTATTGCTCCAAAGTCTCAGTGTCACACTTATAAAAAGTCATTAATGAGAATCAGATTTGATGTTTTGCTTTGCTTGTGACTGTCTGCAGCCTGACAGATGTCAGCCTCTGACAAGGATTTATTTCTGTCAAGCCGTCAACTCAGCACTGACTGACTGGGGTGCATTCATGCCGCGAGAAGCAGGCCACCAGGGCTACGTGCCTTCTGGGTGAGATGGACCCACTGCTTGCATGATCAACTGGACTGGAAGGTTAGTTGAGTTCAGTAGTCAGTTTAAATAGTTTGAAAGTTCTTAATGAACTGCATTCATGAGTGTTAGGGTTGATTATTATTATAATTATTAATAAGTTCTAAATTAATTGTTCCCACCAATGGAACCTCATGGCCATTTGAAGTCTCGAATACATATATGTCCACTGATAAATTGAATCAAAGAACCAATTCTCCTCTCTTAATTGCCCCCACACTGTGGTTAGGGAGTGTTGGTTGTTTAAAAGATCAGAAAAAAAATCCACCTTGGCTGATAAAAATCTTAATTCTCATGACCTGGGGGGTTGAATAGTCTTTGAAATTACAAGGAGAAATTGGATGTTCAACACTCTTAGGCCCTAATGAGGCTGAATCGTGACTGATTGCAGTAAACTCACTGCAGATTCAGGCATTTTGACAACCAGAGGGTTAAATTTAATCCCAGCTGGCAAGTTGAATGTTTTAAGCTAGGCTGGGAGTTTGATTGAAACCGATCTAAAGCAAATCAAAAAATTCTGCACTGGGGATATATTTTAGAGTTGTTCAGCTTAAGTGTATCATGCAGCTGACAACAGAAGATTGATCTATTTTGAGAAAAGCAGACATTGATTGCAGTCTTGAACTGGGTCGAAATGTTCGACCCAGTCTCATATTGCCATCACGTCGTCGTCACCATCATTAATTTGGGTGTGTTTTCTTTTCTTTTTTTTTTAAAATTTATTTTTCTGTTATTTGCAAAGCCATCTTCAATTTGTATTGCTCCAAAGTCTCAGTGTCACACTTATAAAAAGTCATTAATGAGAATCAGATTTGATGTTTTGCTTTGCTTGTGACTGTCTGCAGCCTGACAGATGTCAGCCTCTGACAAGGATTTATTTCTGTCAAGCCGTCAACTCAGCACTGACTGACTGGGGTGCATTCATGCCGCGAGAAGCAGGCCACCAGGGCTACGTGCCTTCTGGGTGAGATGGACCCACTGCTTGCATGATCAACTGGACTGGAAGGTTAGTTGAGTTCAGTAGTCAGTTTAAATAGTTTGAAAGTTCTTAATGAACTGCATTCATGAGTGTTAGGGTTGATTATTATTATAATTATTAATAAGTTCTAAATTAATTGTTCCCACCAATGGAACCTCATGGCCATTTGAAGTCTCGAATACATATATGTCCACTGATAAATTGAATCAAAGAACCAATTCTCCTCTCTTAATTGCCCCCACACTGTGGTTAGGGAGTGTTGGTTGTTTAAAAGATCAGAAAAAAAATCCACCTTGGCTGATAAAAATCTTAATTCTCATGACCTGGGGGGTTGAATAGTCTTTGAAATTACAAGGAGAAATTGGATGTTCAACACTCTTAGGCCCTAATGAGGCTGAATCGTGACTGATTGCAGTAAACTCACTGCAGATTCAGGCATTTTGACAACCAGAGGGTTAAATTTAATCCCAGCTGGCAAGTTGAATGTTTTAAGCTAGGCTGGGAGTTTGATTGAAACCGATCTAAAGCAAATCAAAAAATTCTGCACTGGGGATATATTTTAGAGTTGTTCAGCTTAAGTGTATCATGCAGCTGACAACAGAAGATTGATCTATTTTGAGAAAAGCAGACATTGATTGCAGTCTTGAACTGGGTCGAAATGTTCGACCCAGTCTCATATTGCCATCACGTCGTCGTCACCATCATTAATTTGGGTGTGTTTTCTTTTCTTTTTTTTTTTAAAATTTATTTTTCTGTTATTTGCAAAGCCATCTTCAATTTGTATTGCTCCAAAGTCTCAGTGTCACACTTATAAAAAGTCATTAATGAGAATCAGATTTGATGTTTTGCTTTGCTTGTGACTGTCTGCAGCCTGACAGATGTCAGCCTCTGACAAGGATTTATTTCTGTCAAGCCGTCAACTCAGCACTGACTGACTGGGGTGCATTCATGCCGCGAGAAGCAGGCCACCAGGGCTACGTGCCTTCTGGGTGAGATGGACCCACTGCTTGCATGATCAACTGGACTGGAAGGTTAGTTGAGTTCAGTAGTCAGTTTAAATAGTTTGAAAGTTCTTAATGAACTGCATTCATGAGTGTTAGGGTTGATTATTATTATAATTATTAATAAGTTCTAAATTAATTGTTCCCACCAATGGAACCTCATGGCCATTTGAAGTCTCGAATACATATATGTCCACTGATAAATTGAATCAAAGAACCAATTCTCCTCTCTTAATTGCCCCCACACTGTGGTTAGGGAGTGTTGGTTGTTTAAAAGATCAGAAAAAAAATCCACCTTGGCTGATAAAAATCTTAATTCTCATGACCTGGGGGGTTGAATAGTCTTTGAAATTACAAGGAGAAATTGGATGTTCAACACTCTTAGGCCCTAATGAGGCTGAATCGTGACTGATTGCAGTAAACTCACTGCAGATTCAGGCATTTTGACAACCAGAGGGTTAAATTTAATCCCAGCTGGCAAGTTGAATGTTTTAAGCTAGGCTGGGAGTTTGATTGAAACCGATCTAAAGCAAATCAAAAAATTCTGCACTGGGGATATATTTTAGAGTTGTTCAGCTTAAGTGTATCATGCAGCTGACAACAGAAGATTGATCTATTTTGAGAAAAGCAGACATTGATTGCAGTCTTGAACTGGGTCGAAATGTTCGACCCAGTCTCATATTGCCATCACGTCGTCGTCACCATCATTAATTTGGGTGTGTTTTCTTTTCTTTTTTTTTTTAAAATTTATTTTTCTGTTATTTGCAAAGCCATCTTCAATTTGTATTGCTCCAAAGTCTCAGTGTCACACTTATAAAAAGTCATTAATGAGAATCAGATTTGATGTTTTGCTTTGCTTGTGACTGTCTGCAGCCTGACAGATGTCAGCCTCTGACAAGGATTTATTTCTGTCAAGCCGTCAACTCAGCACTGACTGACTGGGGTGCATTCATGCCGCGAGAAGCAGGCCACCAGGGCTACGTGCCTTCTGGGTGAGATGGACCCACTGCTTGCATGATCAACTGGACTGGAAGGTTAGTTGAGTTCAGTAGTCAGTTTAAATAGTTTGAAAGTTCTTAATGAACTGCATTCATGAGTGTTAGGGTTGATTATTATTATAATTATTAATAAGTTCTAAATTAATTGTTCCCACCAATGGAACCTCATGGCCATTTGAAGTCTCGAATACATATATGTCCACTGATAAATTGAATCAAAGAACCAATTCTCCTCTCTTAATTGCCCCCACACTGTGGTTAGGGAGTGTTGGTTGTTTAAAAGATCAGAAAAAAAATCCACCTTGGCTGATAAAAATCTTAATTCTCATGACCTGGGGGGTTGAATAGTCTTTGAAATTACAAGGAGAAATTGGATGTTCAACACTCTTAGGCCCTAATGAGGCTGAATCGTGACTGATTGCAGTAAACTCACTGCAGATTCAGGCATTTTGACAACCAGAGGGTTAAATTTAATCCCAGCTGGCAAGTTGAATGTTTTAAGCTAGGCTGGGAGTTTGATTGAAACCGATCTAAAGCAAATCAAAAAATTCTGCACTGGGGATATATTTTAGAGTTGTTCAGCTTAAGTGTATCATGCAGCTGACAACAGAAGATTGATCTATTTTGAGAAAAGCAGACATTGATTGCAGTCTTGAACTGGGTCGAAATGTTCGACCCAGTCTCATATTGCCATCACGTCGTCGTCACCATCATTAATTTGGGTGTGTTTTCTTTTCTTTTTTTTTTTAAAATTTATTTTTCTGTTATTTGCAAAGCCATCTTCAATTTGTATTGCTCCAAAGTCTCAGTGTCACACTTATAAAAAGTCATTAATGAGAATCAGATTTGATGTTTTGCTTTGCTTGTGACTGTCTGCAGCCTGACAGATGTCAGCCTCTGACAAGGATTTATTTCTGTCAAGCCGTCAACTCAGCACTGACTGACTGGGGTGCATTCATGCCGCGAGAAGCAGGCCACCAGGGCTACGTGCCTTCTGGGTGAGATGGACCCACTGCTTGCATGATCAACTGGACTGGAAGGTTAGTTGAGTTCAGTAGTCAGTTTAAATAGTTTGAAAGTTCTTAATGAACTGCATTCATGAGTGTTAGGGTTGATTATTATTATAATTATTAATAAGTTCTAAATTAATTGTTCCCACCAATGGAACCTCATGGCCATTTGAAGTCTCGAATACATATATGTCCACTGATAAATTGAATCAAAGAACCAATTCTCCTCTCTTAATTGCCCCCACAC
>NW_028145988.1:0-2500 GCF_977016875.1 Pavona decussata
CCCAAGTCCTTCGGCGCGAGCCTCCGGCCCTGAGGGTTAACCTCGGCCAGTCCGGGCCGGCTCCACCCGCTTCAAGTCTCAGCCCGAGAGACCCAACGCTTAGAGCCAATCCTTTTCCGAAGTTACGGATCCATTTTGCCGACTTCCCTTACCTACATTGTTCTATCAACCAGAGGCTGCTCACCTCGGAGACCTGCTGCGGTTATGAGTACGACCGGACACGAAAATCATTGTCTCCCCCGGATTTTCAAGGGCCGTCGAGAGCGCACCGGACACCACAAGAAGTGTGGTGCTTTACCAGGCATGAAACCCTATCTCCGGACAATCCGATTTCAGGGTGAAAGCCTGTTAAAAAGAAAAGAGAACTCTTTCCGGGGCTCCCGCCGGCGTCTCCGGGTTCGGTTGCGTCGCCGCACTTGCCGCACACGGATGAACGGCAATATCCGCGTTCCGGTTCGGGAATATTAACCCGATTCCCTTTCGATAGGCGGCCCGGGATCGGGCACTTTGACACGGAATTTCCCTATCTCTTAGGATCGACTAACCCATGTCCAACTGCTGTTCACATGGAACCTTTCTCCACTTCGGTCTTCAAAGTTCTCATTTGAATATTTGCTACTACCACCAAGATCTGCACCGGAGGCCGTTTCACCCAGGCTCGCGCCAAAGGCTGCGTCACGACCACCGCGCCCTCCTACTCGTCGGGGCTTCGCACTCGCCTCGACGGCGGAGTATAGGTGCGACGCTTGAGCGCCATCCATTTTCAGGGCTAGTTGCTTCGGCAGGTGAGTTGTTACACACTCCTTAGCGGGTTCCGACTTCCATGGCCACCGTCCTGCTGTCTATAGCAACCAACACCTTTTGTGGGGTCTGATGAGCGTCGACTTTGGCACCTTAACTCCGCGTTCGGTTCATCCCGCATCGCCAGTTCTGCTTACCAAAAATGGCCCACTAGGCACTCGCATTCCAAGTCCGGCTTCAATTAAGCAAGTCGGACATCTTACCAATTTAAAGTTTGAGAATAGGTTAAGGTTGTTTTAACCCTAAGGCCTCTAATCATTCGCTTTACCTGATAAAACTGCTTCACCGAGTTCCAGCTATCCTGAGGGAAACTTCGGAGGGAACCAGCTACTAGACAGTTCGATTAGTCTTTCGCCCCTATACCCAAATTTGACGATCGATTTGCACGTCAGAATCGCTACGAGCCTCCACCAGAGTTTCCTCTGGCTTCACCCTATTCAGGCATAGTTCACCATCTTTCGGGTCCCAACAGACACGCTCTTACTCAAACCTTCCTAAGAGTAGAATAGGTCGGTCGACGATGCGCCCCGGCAGAACCGGGGATCTCGCCTCACTGGCCGAAACCAGCTTCACTTTCATTGCGCCTCGGGGTTTCCAGCACCCAAAGACTCGCGCACATGTTAGACTCCTTGGTCCGTGTTTCAAGACGGGTCGGATGGACCCATATGACCGCCAACATCCCAAGCGCATGGTACGAGATCACCACCCCAACGACCGGCAGCAATCGCGGAGCACTGCAAGCAGTCCACCACATTCGACAACCGGCCGGAGGGACGGGACCCTAGCCTTACGAGAGGCATGCGCTGCACCGCCTCGGTCGGGCCCGAGCCGCGAGGAGAACCGGGCTGTAACAGACCGAGCGACCCCGAAGGGACGCACAGACCTACCTTTCCGGCACCTTTCAGACCCAGTCCCAACCGACGTTGACGCGCGCCCAAGAGAAGTGCGACGACCGGGAGCTCCGAGCCCGGGACCGCGGTCCATTCAGATCCGCAAACCCCGGGCCGGCACTACCCGCCGGCTGAATCTCAAACGGCGCATTGCTGAGTCCATTCGTTTCCCTTCCAACGGTTTCACGTACTTTTTAACTCTCTTTTCAAAGTTCTTTTCATCTTTCCCTCACGGTACTTGTTCGCTATCGGTCTCACGCCAGTATTTAGCTTTAGATGGAGTTTACCACCCGTTTTGGGCTGCATTCCCAAACAACCCGACTCTTCGAAAGCACATCGTGAGCGGCCGTCCGCGCCACAGACGGGGTTGTCACCCTCTGCGACGTGCTGTTCCAAGCAACTTAGGCATGGTCGGTCCGCCGAGAAAGTGCTTCTCGCAACTACAACTCGCCGAAGCGTTCAGGCCTCGGAGATTTCAAATTTGAGCTCTTCCCGCTTCACTCGCCGTTACTGGGGGAATCCTTGTTAGTTTCTTTTCCTCCGCTTATTAATATGCTTAAATTCAGCGGGTAGCCTTGCCTGACCTGAGGTCCAGATAGTTATGTTTTTGTCGTGGGACTCCGCGCGCGCTCCGGACACTCACCCAGCCAAGGACCAAATGGATTTTTAGCCTTCGCATGGGGGTGCAGAACAACGCACGATGCGAGTCTCTCTGCTTTTCAAGGGACACGGCGGCATAAGTGTGCCGTGACGCCTCAATGCCGCACACTCAAGTGCGTTGGATGATATCCGACACTCAGGCAGACATG
>NW_028145989.1:17500-19059 GCF_977016875.1 Pavona decussata
ACAAACGATTTGGCTGGTTGTGGGTTCGATTTTCAAAATTTCATTTTTTTCGCGTTTTTATTTTCTGTCTACCATATCATGCAGTCTCCTTATTAGCGTTTGGGGGTTATAGTGTGGGCAGGTTGGTCGCAAAGGTTCCGAGAGGAGCTGGCTAGTAAACCCTGTCCCTTATGTTCCACGGCGGCAAGGCGGAGAAATAGAGGGCAGAATTGACTAACGGGCAAGGAAAGTTGGGCTTGTAGCTTTCCTTTCGAAGGAGGGAAAAGATGATGCCCGAAAGCATTGTCACTGTAGTGGCAGGCAGAGTGTAGATGGAAGTTGTGTACGCTAGCCTTTGGCTAATGATAGAGACAAAAGAGCAGGAGGATATTTTCCTTCGCAGAAGCACTTTTCTTGCCTTCCTTCAGCTCGCTTGGCGAGTCTGACAGGTATGCCTGAACTGTGCACGGGTCCAGTTGTGAGAAAGACGTGGCAAACAAGACGGGGTTTCCCTTGACCGAGGGACCGTGTGGTCCGTTTGGCTCATGGGTTCCCCCGTGGAGGCAAAATCTAAGAAAGCTTGCTCTCCCTCTGCGGAGGGGGGCCGCTTAGCAAGGAACTTCTGTTCCCTGCGGTGGATAGTTACCTGGTTGATCCTGCCAGTAGTCATATGCTTGTCTCAAAGATTAAGCCATGCATGTCTAAGTATAAGCACTTGTACTGTGAAACTGCGAATGGCTCATTAAATCAGTTATCGTTTATTTGATTGTACCATTACTACTTGGATAACCGTAGTAATTCTAGAGCTAATACATGCGAAAAGTCCCGACTTCTGGAAGGGATGTATTTATTAGATTAAAAACCAATGCGGGTTCTGCCCGGTCATTTGGTGATTCATAGTAACTGATCGAATCGCACGGCCTTGCGCTGGCGATGTTTCATTCAAATTTCTGCCCTATCAACTGTCGATGGTAAGGTAGTGGCTTACCATGGTTGCAACGGGTGACGGAGAATTAGGGTTCGATTCCGGAGAGGGAGCCTGAGAAACGGCTACCACATCCAAGGAAGGCAGCAGGCGCGCAAATTACCCAATCCTGACTCAGGGAGGTAGTGACAAGAAATAACAATACAGGGCTTTTACAAGTCTTGTAATTGGAATGAGTACAACTTAAATCCTTTAACGAGGATCCATTGGAGGACAAGTCTGGTGCCAGCACCCGCGGTAATTCCAGCTCCAATAGCGTATATTAAAGTTGTTGCAGTTAAAAAGCTCGTAGTTGGATTTCGGGATGGCTCGGCCGGTCTGCCGCAAGGTATGTTACTGGCCGGGCTGTTCTTCCTCGCAAAGACTGGGTGTGCTCTTAACTGAGTGTGCTCAGGATCTGCGACGTTTACTTTGAAAAAATTAGAGTGTTCAAAGCAAGCCAGCGCTTGAATACGTAAGCATGGAATAATGGAATAGGACTTTGGTTCTATTTTGTTGGTTTCTGGAACCGAAGTAATGATTAAGAGAGACAATTGGGGGCATTCGTATTTCGTTGTCAGAGGTGAAATTCTTGGATTTACGAAAGACGAACTAC
>NW_028145990.1:0-23676 GCF_977016875.1 Pavona decussata
TAGATCGGTTTCAATCAAACTCCCAGCCTAGCTTAAAACATTCAACTTGCCAGCTGGGATTAAATTTAACCCTCTGGTTGTCAAAATGCCTGAATCTGCAGTGAGTTTACTGCAATCAGTCACGATTCAGCCTCATTAGGGCCTAAGAGTGTTGAACATCCAATTTCTCCTTGTAATTTCAAAGACTATTCAACCCCCCAGGTCATGAGAATTAAGATTTTTATCAGCCAAGGTGGATTTTTTTTCTGATCTTTTAAACAACCAACACTCCCTAACCACAGTGTGGGGGCAATTAAGAGAGGAGAATTGGTTCTTTGATTCAATTTATCAGTGGACATATATGTATTCGAGACTTCAAATGGCCATGAGGTTCCATTGGTGGGAACAATTAATTTAGAACTTATTAATAATTATAATAATAATCAACCCTAACACTCATGAATGCAGTTCATTAAGAACTTTCAAACTATTTAAACTGACTACTGAACTCAACTAACCTTCCAGTCCAGTTGATCATGCAAGCAGTGGGTCCATCTCACCCAGAAGGCACGTAGCCCTGGTGGCCTGCTTCTCGCGGCATGAATGCACCCCAGTCAGTCAGTGCTGAGTTGACGGCTTGACAGAAATAAATCCTTGTCAGAGGCTGACATCTGTCAGGCTGCAGACAGTCACAAGCAAAGCAAAACATCAAATCTGATTCTCATTAATGACTTTTTATAAGTGTGACACTGAGACTTTGGAGCAATACAAATTGAAGATGGCTTTGCAAATAACAGAAAAATAAATTTTAAAAAAAAAAAGAAAAGAAAACACACCCAAATTAATGATGGTGACGACGACGTGATGGCAATATGAGACTGGGTCGAACATTTCGACCCAGTTCAAGACTGCAATCAATGTCTGCTTTTCTCAAAATAGATCAATCTTCTGTTGTCAGCTGCATGATACACTTAAGCTGAACAACTCTAAAATATCCCCAGTGCAGAATTTTTTGATTTGCTTTAGATCGGTTTCAATCAAACTCCCAGCCTAGCTTAAAACATTCAACTTGCCAGCTGGGATTAAATTTAACCCTCTGGTTGTCAAAATGCCTGAATCTGCAGTGAGTTTACTGCAATCAGTCACGATTCAGCCTCATTAGGGCCTAAGAGTGTTGAACATCCAATTTCTCCTTGTAATTTCAAAGACTATTCAACCCCCCAGGTCATGAGAATTAAGATTTTTATCAGCCAAGGTGGATTTTTTTTCTGATCTTTTAAACAACCAACACTCCCTAACCACAGTGTGGGGGCAATTAAGAGAGGAGAATTGGTTCTTTGATTCAATTTATCAGTGGACATATATGTATTCGAGACTTCAAATGGCCATGAGGTTCCATTGGTGGGAACAATTAATTTAGAACTTATTAATAATTATAATAATAATCAACCCTAACACTCATGAATGCAGTTCATTAAGAACTTTCAAACTATTTAAACTGACTACTGAACTCAACTAACCTTCCAGTCCAGTTGATCATGCAAGCAGTGGGTCCATCTCACCCAGAAGGCACGTAGCCCTGGTGGCCTGCTTCTCGCGGCATGAATGCACCCCAGTCAGTCAGTGCTGAGTTGACGGCTTGACAGAAATAAATCCTTGTCAGAGGCTGACATCTGTCAGGCTGCAGACAGTCACAAGCAAAGCAAAACATCAAATCTGATTCTCATTAATGACTTTTTATAAGTGTGACACTGAGACTTTGGAGCAATACAAATTGAAGATGGCTTTGCAAATAACAGAAAAATAAATTTTAAAAAAAAAAAGAAAAGAAAACACACCCAAATTAATGATGGTGACGACGACGTGATGGCAATATGAGACTGGGTCGAACATTTCGACCCAGTTCAAGACTGCAATCAATGTCTGCTTTTCTCAAAATAGATCAATCTTCTGTTGTCAGCTGCATGATACACTTAAGCTGAACAACTCTAAAATATATCCCCAGTGCAGAATTTTTTGATTTGCTTTAGATCGGTTTCAATCAAACTCCCAGCCTAGCTTAAAACATTCAACTTGCCAGCTGGGATTAAATTTAACCCTCTGGTTGTCAAAATGCCTGAATCTGCAGTGAGTTTACTGCAATCAGTCACGATTCAGCCTCATTAGGGCCTAAGAGTGTTGAACATCCAATTTCTCCTTGTAATTTCAAAGACTATTCAACCCCCCAGGTCATGAGAATTAAGATTTTTATCAGCCAAGGTGGATTTTTTTTCTGATCTTTTAAACAACCAACACTCCCTAACCACAGTGTGGGGGCAATTAAGAGAGGAGAATTGGTTCTTTGATTCAATTTATCAGTGGACATATATGTATTCGAGACTTCAAATGGCCATGAGGTTCCATTGGTGGGAACAATTAATTTAGAACTTATTAATAATTATAATAATAATCAACCCTAACACTCATGAATGCAGTTCATTAAGAACTTTCAAACTATTTAAACTGACTACTGAACTCAACTAACCTTCCAGTCCAGTTGATCATGCAAGCAGTGGGTCCATCTCACCCAGAAGGCACGTAGCCCTGGTGGCCTGCTTCTCGCGGCATGAATGCACCCCAGTCAGTCAGTGCTGAGTTGACGGCTTGACAGAAATAAATCCTTGTCAGAGGCTGACATCTGTCAGGCTGCAGACAGTCACAAGCAAAGCAAAACATCAAATCTGATTCTCATTAATGACTTTTTATAAGTGTGACACTGAGACTTTGGAGCAATACAAATTGAAGATGGCTTTGCAAATAACAGAAAAATAAATTTTAAAAAAAAAAAGAAAAGAAAACACACCCAAATTAATGATGGTGACGACGACGTGATGGCAATATGAGACTGGGTCGAACATTTCGACCCAGTTCAAGACTGCAATCAATGTCTGCTTTTCTCAAAATAGATCAATCTTCTGTTGTCAGCTGCATGATACACTTAAGCTGAACAACTCTAAAATATATCCCCAGTGCAGAATTTTTTGATTTGCTTTAGATCGGTTTCAATCAAACTCCCAGCCTAGCTTAAAACATTCAACTTGCCAGCTGGGATTAAATTTAACCCTCTGGTTGTCAAAATGCCTGAATCTGCAGTGAGTTTACTGCAATCAGTCACGATTCAGCCTCATTAGGGCCTAAGAGTGTTGAACATCCAATTTCTCCTTGTAATTTCAAAGACTATTCAACCCCCCAGGTCATGAGAATTAAGATTTTTATCAGCCAAGGTGGATTTTTTTTCTGATCTTTTAAACAACCAACACTCCCTAACCACAGTGTGGGGGCAATTAAGAGAGGAGAATTGGTTCTTTGATTCAATTTATCAGTGGACATATATGTATTCGAGACTTCAAATGGCCATGAGGTTCCATTGGTGGGAACAATTAATTTAGAACTTATTAATAATTATAATAATAATCAACCCTAACACTCATGAATGCAGTTCATTAAGAACTTTCAAACTATTTAAACTGACTACTGAACTCAACTAACCTTCCAGTCCAGTTGATCATGCAAGCAGTGGGTCCATCTCACCCAGAAGGCACGTAGCCCTGGTGGCCTGCTTCTCGCGGCATGAATGCACCCCAGTCAGTCAGTGCTGAGTTGACGGCTTGACAGAAATAAATCCTTGTCAGAGGCTGACATCTGTCAGGCTGCAGACAGTCACAAGCAAAGCAAAACATCAAATCTGATTCTCATTAATGACTTTTTATAAGTGTGACACTGAGACTTTGGAGCAATACAAATTGAAGATGGCTTTGCAAATAACAGAAAAATAAATTTTAAAAAAAAAAAGAAAAGAAAACACACCCAAATTAATGATGGTGACGACGACGTGATGGCAATATGAGACTGGGTCGAACATTTCGACCCAGTTCAAGACTGCAATCAATGTCTGCTTTTCTCAAAATAGATCAATCTTCTGTTGTCAGCTGCATGATACACTTAAGCTGAACAACTCTAAAATATATCCCCAGTGCAGAATTTTTTGATTTGCTTTAGATCGGTTTCAATCAAACTCCCAGCCTAGCTTAAAACATTCAACTTGCCAGCTGGGATTAAATTTAACCCTCTGGTTGTCAAAATGCCTGAATCTGCAGTGAGTTTACTGCAATCAGTCACGATTCAGCCTCATTAGGGCCTAAGAGTGTTGAACATCCAATTTCTCCTTGTAATTTCAAAGACTATTCAACCCCCCAGGTCATGAGAATTAAGATTTTTATCAGCCAAGGTGGATTTTTTTTCTGATCTTTTAAACAACCAACACTCCCTAACCACAGTGTGGGGGCAATTAAGAGAGGAGAATTGGTTCTTTGATTCAATTTATCAGTGGACATATATGTATTCGAGACTTCAAATGGCCATGAGGTTCCATTGGTGGGAACAATTAATTTAGAACTTATTAATAATTATAATAATAATCAACCCTAACACTCATGAATGCAGTTCATTAAGAACTTTCAAACTATTTAAACTGACTACTGAACTCAACTAACCTTCCAGTCCAGTTGATCATGCAAGCAGTGGGTCCATCTCACCCAGAAGGCACGTAGCCCTGGTGGCCTGCTTCTCGCGGCATGAATGCACCCCAGTCAGTCAGTGCTGAGTTGACGGCTTGACAGAAATAAATCCTTGTCAGAGGCTGACATCTGTCAGGCTGCAGACAGTCACAAGCAAAGCAAAACATCAAATCTGATTCTCATTAATGACTTTTTATAAGTGTGACACTGAGACTTTGGAGCAATACAAATTGAAGATGGCTTTGCAAATAACAGAAAAATAAATTTTAAAAAAAAAAAGAAAAGAAAACACACCCAAATTAATGATGGTGACGACGACGTGATGGCAATATGAGACTGGGTCGAACATTTCGACCCAGTTCAAGACTGCAATCAATGTCTGCTTTTCTCAAAATAGATCAATCTTCTGTTGTCAGCTGCATGATACACTTAAGCTGAACAACTCTAAAATATATCCCCAGTGCAGAATTTTTTGATTTGCTTTAGATCGGTTTCAATCAAACTCCCAGCCTAGCTTAAAACATTCAACTTGCCAGCTGGGATTAAATTTAACCCTCTGGTTGTCAAAATGCCTGAATCTGCAGTGAGTTTACTGCAATCAGTCACGATTCAGCCTCATTAGGGCCTAAGAGTGTTGAACATCCAATTTCTCCTTGTAATTTCAAAGACTATTCAACCCCCCAGGTCATGAGAATTAAGATTTTTATCAGCCAAGGTGGATTTTTTTTCTGATCTTTTAAACAACCAACACTCCCTAACCACAGTGTGGGGGCAATTAAGAGAGGAGAATTGGTTCTTTGATTCAATTTATCAGTGGACATATATGTATTCGAGACTTCAAATGGCCATGAGGTTCCATTGGTGGGAACAATTAATTTAGAACTTATTAATAATTATAATAATAATCAACCCTAACACTCATGAATGCAGTTCATTAAGAACTTTCAAACTATTTAAACTGACTACTGAACTCAACTAACCTTCCAGTCCAGTTGATCATGCAAGCAGTGGGTCCATCTCACCCAGAAGGCACGTAGCCCTGGTGGCCTGCTTCTCGCGGCATGAATGCACCCCAGTCAGTCAGTGCTGAGTTGACGGCTTGACAGAAATAAATCCTTGTCAGAGGCTGACATCTGTCAGGCTGCAGACAGTCACAAGCAAAGCAAAACATCAAATCTGATTCTCATTAATGACTTTTTATAAGTGTGACACTGAGACTTTGGAGCAATACAAATTGAAGATGGCTTTGCAAATAACAGAAAAATAAATTTTAAAAAAAAAAAGAAAAGAAAACACACCCAAATTAATGATGGTGACGACGACGTGATGGCAATATGAGACTGGGTCGAACATTTCGACCCAGTTCAAGACTGCAATCAATGTCTGCTTTTCTCAAAATAGATCAATCTTCTGTTGTCAGCTGCATGATACACTTAAGCTGAACAACTCTAAAATATATCCCCAGTGCAGAATTTTTTGATTTGCTTTAGATCGGTTTCAATCAAACTCCCAGCCTAGCTTAAAACATTCAACTTGCCAGCTGGGATTAAATTTAACCCTCTGGTTGTCAAAATGCCTGAATCTGCAGTGAGTTTACTGCAATCAGTCACGATTCAGCCTCATTAGGGCCTAAGAGTGTTGAACATCCAATTTCTCCTTGTAATTTCAAAGACTATTCAACCCCCCAGGTCATGAGAATTAAGATTTTTATCAGCCAAGGTGGATTTTTTTTCTGATCTTTTAAACAACCAACACTCCCTAACCACAGTGTGGGGGCAATTAAGAGAGGAGAATTGGTTCTTTGATTCAATTTATCAGTGGACATATATGTATTCGAGACTTCAAATGGCCATGAGGTTCCATTGGTGGGAACAATTAATTTAGAACTTATTAATAATTATAATAATAATCAACCCTAACACTCATGAATGCAGTTCATTAAGAACTTTCAAACTATTTAAACTGACTACTGAACTCAACTAACCTTCCAGTCCAGTTGATCATGCAAGCAGTGGGTCCATCTCACCCAGAAGGCACGTAGCCCTGGTGGCCTGCTTCTCGCGGCATGAATGCACCCCAGTCAGTCAGTGCTGAGTTGACGGCTTGACAGAAATAAATCCTTGTCAGAGGCTGACATCTGTCAGGCTGCAGACAGTCACAAGCAAAGCAAAACATCAAATCTGATTCTCATTAATGACTTTTTATAAGTGTGACACTGAGACTTTGGAGCAATACAAATTGAAGATGGCTTTGCAAATAACAGAAAAATAAATTTTAAAAAAAAAAAGAAAAGAAAACACACCCAAATTAATGATGGTGACGACGACGTGATGGCAATATGAGACTGGGTCGAACATTTCGACCCAGTTCAAGACTGCAATCAATGTCTGCTTTTCTCAAAATAGATCAATCTTCTGTTGTCAGCTGCATGATACACTTAAGCTGAACAACTCTAAAATATATCCCCAGTGCAGAATTTTTTGATTTGCTTTAGATCGGTTTCAATCAAACTCCCAGCCTAGCTTAAAACATTCAACTTGCCAGCTGGGATTAAATTTAACCCTCTGGTTGTCAAAATGCCTGAATCTGCAGTGAGTTTACTGCAATCAGTCACGATTCAGCCTCATTAGGGCCTAAGAGTGTTGAACATCCAATTTCTCCTTGTAATTTCAAAGACTATTCAACCCCCCAGGTCATGAGAATTAAGATTTTTATCAGCCAAGGTGGATTTTTTTTCTGATCTTTTAAACAACCAACACTCCCTAACCACAGTGTGGGGGCAATTAAGAGAGGAGAATTGGTTCTTTGATTCAATTTATCAGTGGACATATATGTATTCGAGACTTCAAATGGCCATGAGGTTCCATTGGTGGGAACAATTAATTTAGAACTTATTAATAATTATAATAATAATCAACCCTAACACTCATGAATGCAGTTCATTAAGAACTTTCAAACTATTTAAACTGACTACTGAACTCAACTAACCTTCCAGTCCAGTTGATCATGCAAGCAGTGGGTCCATCTCACCCAGAAGGCACGTAGCCCTGGTGGCCTGCTTCTCGCGGCATGAATGCACCCCAGTCAGTCAGTGCTGACTGAGTTGACGGCTTGACAGAAATAAATCCTTGTCAGAGGCTGACATCTGTCAGGCTGCAGACAGTCACAAGCAAAGCAAAACATCAAATCTGATTCTCATTAATGACTTTTTATAAGTGTGACACTGAGACTTTGGAGCAATACAAATTGAAGATGGCTTTGCAAATAACAGAAAAATAAATTTTAAAAAAAAAAAGAAAAGAAAACACACCCAAATTAATGATGGTGACGACGACGTGATGGCAATATGAGACTGGGTCGAACATTTCGACCCAGTTCAAGACTGCAATCAATGTCTGCTTTTCTCAAAATAGATCAATCTTCTGTTGTCAGCTGCATGATACACTTAAGCTGAACAACTCTAAAATATATCCCCAGTGCAGAATTTTTTGATTTGCTTTAGATCGGTTTCAATCAAACTCCCAGCCTAGCTTAAAACATTCAACTTGCCAGCTGGGATTAAATTTAACCCTCTGGTTGTCAAAATGCCTGAATCTGCAGTGAGTTTACTGCAATCAGTCACGATTCAGCCTCATTAGGGCCTAAGAGTGTTGAACATCCAATTTCTCCTTGTAATTTCAAAGACTATTCAACCCCCAGGTCATGAGAATTAAGATTTTTATCAGCCAAGGTGGATTTTTTTTCTGATCTTTTAAACAACCAACACTCCCTAACCACAGTGTGGGGGCAATTAAGAGAGGAGAATTGGTTCTTTGATTCAATTTATCAGTGGACATATATGTATTCGAGACTTCAAATGGCCATGAGGTTCCATTGGTGGGAACAATTAATTTAGAACTTATTAATAATTATAATAATAATCAACCCTAACACTCATGAATGCAGTTCATTAAGAACTTTCAAACTATTTAAACTGACTACTGAACTCAACTAACCTTCCAGTCCAGTTGATCATGCAAGCAGTGGGTCCATCTCACCCAGAAGGCACGTAGCCCTGGTGGCCTGCTTCTCGCGGCATGAATGCACCCCAGTCAGTCAGTGCTGAGTTGACGGCTTGACAGAAATAAATCCTTGTCAGAGGCTGACATCTGTCAGGCTGCAGACAGTCACAAGCAAAGCAAAACATCAAATCTGATTCTCATTAATGACTTTTTATAAGTGTGACACTGAGACTTTGGAGCAATACAAATTGAAGATGGCTTTGCAAATAACAGAAAAATAAATTTTAAAAAAAAAAAGAAAAGAAAACACACCCAAATTAATGATGGTGACGACGACGTGATGGCAATATGAGACTGGGTCGAACATTTCGACCCAGTTCAAGACTGCAATCAATGTCTGCTTTTCTCAAAATAGATCAATCTTCTGTTGTCAGCTGCATGATACACTTAAGCTGAACAACTCTAAAATATATCCCCAGTGCAGAATTTTTTGATTTGCTTTAGATCGGTTTCAATCAAACTCCCAGCCTAGCTTAAAACATTCAACTTGCCAGCTGGGATTAAATTTAACCCTCTGGTTGTCAAAATGCCTGAATCTGCAGTGAGTTTACTGCAATCAGTCACGATTCAGCCTCATTAGGGCCTAAGAGTGTTGAACATCCAATTTCTCCTTGTAATTTCAAAGACTATTCAACCCCCCAGGTCATGAGAATTAAGATTTTTATCAGCCAAGGTGGATTTTTTTTCTGATCTTTTAAACAACCAACACTCCCTAACCACAGTGTGGGGGCAATTAAGAGAGGAGAATTGGTTCTTTGATTCAATTTATCAGTGGACATATATGTATTCGAGACTTCAAATGGCCATGAGGTTCCATTGGTGGGAACAATTAATTTAGAACTTATTAATAATTATAATAATAATCAACCCTAACACTCATGAATGCAGTTCATTAAGAACTTTCAAACTATTTAAACTGACTACTGAACTCAACTAACCTTCCAGTCCAGTTGATCATGCAAGCAGTGGGTCCATCTCACCCAGAAGGCACGTAGCCCTGGTGGCCTGCTTCTCGCGGCATGAATGCACCCCAGTCAGTCAGTGCTGAGTTGACGGCTTGACAGAAATAAATCCTTGTCAGAGGCTGACATCTGTCAGGCTGCAGACAGTCACAAGCAAAGCAAAACATCAAATCTGATTCTCATTAATGACTTTTTATAAGTGTGACACTGAGACTTTGGAGCAATACAAATTGAAGATGGCTTTGCAAATAACAGAAAAATAAATTTTAAAAAAAAAAGAAAAGAAAACACACCCAAATTAATGATGGTGACGACGACGTGATGGCAATATGAGACTGGGTCGAACATTTCGACCCAGTTCAAGACTGCAATCAATGTCTGCTTTTCTCAAAATAGATCAATCTTCTGTTGTCAGCTGCATGATACACTTAAGCTGAACAACTCTAAAATATATCCCCAGTGCAGAATTTTTTGATTTGCTTTAGATCGGTTTCAATCAAACTCCCAGCCTAGCTTAAAACATTCAACTTGCCAGCTGGGATTAAATTTAACCCTCTGGTTGTCAAAATGCCTGAATCTGCAGTGAGTTTACTGCAATCAGTCACGATTCAGCCTCATTAGGGCCTAAGAGTGTTGAACATCCAATTTCTCCTTGTAATTTCAAAGACTATTCAACCCCCCAGGTCATGAGAATTAAGATTTTTATCAGCCAAGGTGGATTTTTTTTCTGATCTTTTAAACAACCAACACTCCCTAACCACAGTGTGGGGGCAATTAAGAGAGGAGAATTGGTTCTTTGATTCAATTTATCAGTGGACATATATGTATTCGAGACTTCAAATGGCCATGAGGTTCCATTGGTGGGAACAATTAATTTAGAACTTATTAATAATTATAATAATAATCAACCCTAACACTCATGAATGCAGTTCATTAAGAACTTTCAAACTATTTAAACTGACTACTGAACTCAACTAACCTTCCAGTCCAGTTGATCATGCAAGCAGTGGGTCCATCTCACCCAGAAGGCACGTAGCCCTGGTGGCCTGCTTCTCGCGGCATGAATGCACCCCAGTCAGTCAGTGCTGAGTTGACGGCTTGACAGAAATAAATCCTTGTCAGAGGCTGACATCTGTCAGGCTGCAGACAGTCACAAGCAAAGCAAAACATCAAATCTGATTCTCATTAATGACTTTTTATAAGTGTGACACTGAGACTTTGGAGCAATACAAATTGAAGATGGCTTTGCAAATAACAGAAAAATAAATTTTAAAAAAAAAAAGAAAAGAAAACACACCCAAATTAATGATGGTGACGACGACGTGATGGCAATATGAGACTGGGTCGAACATTTCGACCCAGTTCAAGACTGCAATCAATGTCTGCTTTTCTCAAAATAGATCAATCTTCTGTTGTCAGCTGCATGATACACTTAAGCTGAACAACTCTAAAATATATCCCCAGTGCAGAATTTTTTGATTTGCTTTAGATCGGTTTCAATCAAACTCCCAGCCTAGCTTAAAACATTCAACTTGCCAGCTGGGATTAAATTTAACCCTCTGGTTGTCAAAATGCCTGAATCTGCAGTGAGTTTACTGCAATCAGTCACGATTCAGCCTCATTAGGGCCTAAGAGTGTTGAACATCCAATTTCTCCTTGTAATTTCAAAGACTATTCAACCCCCCAGGTCATGAGAATTAAGATTTTTATCAGCCAAGGTGGATTTTTTTTCTGATCTTTTAAACAACCAACACTCCCTAACCACAGTGTGGGGGCAATTAAGAGAGGAGAATTGGTTCTTTGATTCAATTTATCAGTGGACATATATGTATTCGAGACTTCAAATGGCCATGAGGTTCCATTGGTGGGAACAATTAATTTAGAACTTATTAATAATTATAATAATAATCAACCCTAACACTCATGAATGCAGTTCATTAAGAACTTTCAAACTATTTAAACTGACTACTGAACTCAACTAACCTTCCAGTCCAGTTGATCATGCAAGCAGTGGGTCCATCTCACCCAGAAGGCACGTAGCCCTGGTGGCCTGCTTCTCGCGGCATGAATGCACCCCAGTCAGTCAGTGCTGAGTTGACGGCTTGACAGAAATAAATCCTTGTCAGAGGCTGACATCTGTCAGGCTGCAGACAGTCACAAGCAAAGCAAAACATCAAATCTGATTCTCATTAATGACTTTTTATAAGTGTGACACTGAGACTTTGGAGCAATACAAATTGAAGATGGCTTTGCAAATAACAGAAAAATAAATTTTAAAAAAAAAAAGAAAAGAAAACACACCCAAATTAATGATGGTGACGACGACGTGATGGCAATATGAGACTGGGTCGAACATTTCGACCCAGTTCAAGACTGCAATCAATGTCTGCTTTTCTCAAAATAGATCAATCTTCTGTTGTCAGCTGCATGATACACTTAAGCTGAACAACTCTAAAATATATCCCCAGTGCAGAATTTTTTGATTTGCTTTAGATCGGTTTCAATCAAACTCCCAGCCTAGCTTAAAACATTCAACTTGCCAGCTGGGATTAAATTTAACCCTCTGGTTGTCAAAATGCCTGAATCTGCAGTGAGTTTACTGCAATCAGTCACGATTCAGCCTCATTAGGGCCTAAGAGTGTTGAACATCCAATTTCTCCTTGTAATTTCAAAGACTATTCAACCCCCCAGGTCATGAGAATTAAGATTTTTATCAGCCAAGGTGGATTTTTTTTCTGATCTTTTAAACAACCAACACTCCCTAACCACAGTGTGGGGGCAATTAAGAGAGGAGAATTGGTTCTTTGATTCAATTTATCAGTGGACATATATGTATTCGAGACTTCAAATGGCCATGAGGTTCCATTGGTGGGAACAATTAATTTAGAACTTATTAATAATTATAATAATAATCAACCCTAACACTCATGAATGCAGTTCATTAAGAACTTTCAAACTATTTAAACTGACTACTGAACTCAACTAACCTTCCAGTCCAGTTGATCATGCAAGCAGTGGGTCCATCTCACCCAGAAGGCACGTAGCCCTGGTGGCCTGCTTCTCGCGGCATGAATGCACCCCAGTCAGTCAGTGCTGAGTTGACGGCTTGACAGAAATAAATCCTTGTCAGAGGCTGACATCTGTCAGGCTGCAGACAGTCACAAGCAAAGCAAAACATCAAATCTGATTCTCATTAATGACTTTTTATAAGTGTGACACTGAGACTTTGGAGCAATACAAATTGAAGATGGCTTTGCAAATAACAGAAAAATAAATTTTAAAAAAAAAAAGAAAAGAAAACACACCCAAATTAATGATGGTGACGACGACGTGATGGCAATATGAGACTGGGTCGAACATTTCGACCCAGTTCAAGACTGCAATCAATGTCTGCTTTTCTCAAAATAGATCAATCTTCTGTTGTCAGCTGCATGATACACTTAAGCTGAACAACTCTAAAATATATCCCCAGTGCAGAATTTTTTGATTTGCTTTAGATCGGTTTCAATCAAACTCCCAGCCTAGCTTAAAACATTCAACTTGCCAGCTGGGATTAAATTTAACCCTCTGGTTGTCAAAATGCCTGAATCTGCAGTGAGTTTACTGCAATCAGTCACGATTCAGCCTCATTAGGGCCTAAGAGTGTTGAACATCCAATTTCTCCTTGTAATTTCAAAGACTATTCAACCCCCCAGGTCATGAGAATTAAGATTTTTATCAGCCAAGGTGGATTTTTTTTCTGATCTTTTAAACAACCAACACTCCCTAACCACAGTGTGGGGGCAATTAAGAGAGGAGAATTGGTTCTTTGATTCAATTTATCAGTGGACATATATGTATTCGAGACTTCAAATGGCCATGAGGTTCCATTGGTGGGAACAATTAATTTAGAACTTATTAATAATTATAATAATAATCAACCCTAACACTCATGAATGCAGTTCATTAAGAACTTTCAAACTATTTAAACTGACTACTGAACTCAACTAACCTTCCAGTCCAGTTGATCATGCAAGCAGTGGGTCCATCTCACCCAGAAGGCACGTAGCCCTGGTGGCCTGCTTCTCGCGGCATGAATGCACCCCAGTCAGTCAGTGCTGAGTTGACGGCTTGACAGAAATAAATCCTTGTCAGAGGCTGACATCTGTCAGGCTGCAGACAGTCACAAGCAAAGCAAAACATCAAATCTGATTCTCATTAATGACTTTTTATAAGTGTGACACTGAGACTTTGGAGCAATACAAATTGAAGATGGCTTTGCAAATAACAGAAAAATAAATTTTAAAAAAAAAAAGAAAAGAAAACACACCCAAATTAATGATGGTGACGACGACGTGATGGCAATATGAGACTGGGTCGAACATTTCGACCCAGTTCAAGACTGCAATCAATGTCTGCTTTTCTCAAAATAGATCAATCTTCTGTTGTCAGCTGCATGATACACTTAAGCTGAACAACTCTAAAATATATCCCCAGTGCAGAATTTTTTGATTTGCTTTAGATCGGTTTCAATCAAACTCCCAGCCTAGCTTAAAACATTCAACTTGCCAGCTGGGATTAAATTTAACCCTCTGGTTGTCAAAATGCCTGAATCTGCAGTGAGTTTACTGCAATCAGTCACGATTCAGCCTCATTAGGGCCTAAGAGTGTTGAACATCCAATTTCTCCTTGTAATTTCAAAGACTATTCAACCCCCCAGGTCATGAGAATTAAGATTTTTATCAGCCAAGGTGGATTTTTTTTCTGATCTTTTAAACAACCAACACTCCCTAACCACAGTGTGGGGGCAATTAAGAGAGGAGAATTGGTTCTTTGATTCAATTTATCAGTGGACATATATGTATTCGAGACTTCAAATGGCCATGAGGTTCCATTGGTGGGAACAATTAATTTAGAACTTATTAATAATTATAATAATAATCAACCCTAACACTCATGAATGCAGTTCATTAAGAACTTTCAAACTATTTAAACTGACTACTGAACTCAACTAACCTTCCAGTCCAGTTGATCATGCAAGCAGTGGGTCCATCTCACCCAGAAGGCACGTAGCCCTGGTGGCCTGCTTCTCGCGGCATGAATGCACCCCAGTCAGTCAGTGCTGAGTTGACGGCTTGACAGAAATAAATCCTTGTCAGAGGCTGACATCTGTCAGGCTGCAGACAGTCACAAGCAAAGCAAAACATCAAATCTGATTCTCATTAATGACTTTTTATAAGTGTGACACTGAGACTTTGGAGCAATACAAATTGAAGATGGCTTTGCAAATAACAGAAAAATAAATTTTAAAAAAAAAAAGAAAAGAAAACACACCCAAATTAATGATGGTGACGACGACGTGATGGCAATATGAGACTGGGTCGAACATTTCGACCCAGTTCAAGACTGCAATCAATGTCTGCTTTTCTCAAAATAGATCAATCTTCTGTTGTCAGCTGCATGATACACTTAAGCTGAACAACTCTAAAATATATCCCCAGTGCAGAATTTTTTGATTTGCTTTAGATCGGTTTCAATCAAACTCCCAGCCTAGCTTAAAACATTCAACTTGCCAGCTGGGATTAAATTTAACCCTCTGGTTGTCAAAATGCCTGAATCTGCAGTGAGTTTACTGCAATCAGTCACGATTCAGCCTCATTAGGGCCTAAGAGTGTTGAACATCCAATTTCTCCTTGTAATTTCAAAGACTATTCAACCCCCCAGGTCATGAGAATTAAGATTTTTATCAGCCAAGGTGGATTTTTTTTCTGATCTTTTAAACAACCAACACTCCCTAACCACAGTGTGGGGGCAATTAAGAGAGGAGAATTGGTTCTTTGATTCAATTTATCAGTGGACATATATGTATTCGAGACTTCAAATGGCCATGAGGTTCCATTGGTGGGAACAATTAATTTAGAACTTATTAATAATTATAATAATAATCAACCCTAACACTCATGAATGCAGTTCATTAAGAACTTTCAAACTATTTAAACTGACTACTGAACTCAACTAACCTTCCAGTCCAGTTGATCATGCAAGCAGTGGGTCCATCTCACCCAGAAGGCACGTAGCCCTGGTGGCCTGCTTCTCGCGGCATGAATGCACCCCAGTCAGTCAGTGCTGAGTTGACGGCTTGACAGAAATAAATCCTTGTCAAGGCTGACATCTGTCAGGCTGCAGACAGTCACAAGCAAAGCAAAACATCAAATCTGATTCTCATTAATGACTTTTTATAAGTGTGACACTGAGACTTTGGAGCAATACAAATTGAAGATGGCTTTGCAAATAACAGAAAAATAAATTTTAAAAAAAAAAAGAAAAGAAAACACACCCAAATTAATGATGGTGACGACGACGTGATGGCAATATGAGACTGGGTCGAACATTTCGACCCAGTTCAAGACTGCAATCAATGTCTGCTTTTCTCAAAATAGATCAATCTTCTGTTGTCAGCTGCATGATACACTTAAGCTGAACAACTCTAAAATATATCCCCAGTGCAGAATTTTTTGATTTGCTTTAGATCGGTTTCAATCAAACTCCCAGCCTAGCTTAAAACATTCAACTTGCCAGCTGGGATTAAATTTAACCCTCTGGTTGTCAAAATGCCTGAATCTGCAGTGAGTTTACTGCAATCAGTCACGATTCAGCCTCATTAGGGCCTAAGAGTGTTGAACATCCAATTTCTCCTTGTAATTTCAAAGACTATTCAACCCCCCAGGTCATGAGAATTAAGATTTTTATCAGCCAAGGTGGATTTTTTTTCTGATCTTTTAAACAACCAACACTCCCTAACCACAGTGTGGGGGCAATTAAGAGAGGAGAATTGGTTCTTTGATTCAATTTATCAGTGGACATATATGTATTCGAGACTTCAAATGGCCATGAGGTTCCATTGGTGGGAACAATTAATTTAGAACTTATTAATAATTATAATAATAATCAACCCTAACACTCATGAATGCAGTTCATTAAGAACTTTCAAACTATTTAAACTGACTACTGAACTCAACTAACCTTCCAGTCCAGTTGATCATGCAAGCAGTGGGTCCATCTCACCCAGAAGGCACGTAGCCCTGGTGGCCTGCTTCTCGCGGCATGAATGCACCCCAGTCAGTCAGTGCTGAGTTGACGGCTTGACAGAAATAAATCCTTGTCAGAGGCTGACATCTGTCAGGCTGCAGACAGTCACAAGCAAAGCAAAACATCAAATCTGATTCTCATTAATGACTTTTTATAAGTGTGACACTGAGACTTTGGAGCAATACAAATTGAAGATGGCTTTGCAAATAACAGAAAAATAAATTTTAAAAAAAAAAAGAAAAGAAAACACACCCAAATTAATGATGGTGACGACGACGTGATGGCAATATGAGACTGGGTCGAACATTTCGACCCAGTTCAAGACTGCAATCAATGTCTGCTTTTCTCAAAATAGATCAATCTTCTGTTGTCAGCTGCATGATACACTTAAGCTGAACAACTCTAAAATATATCCCCAGTGCAGAATTTTTTGATTTGCTTTAGATCGGTTTCAATCAAACTCCCAGCCTAGCTTAAAACATTCAACTTGCCAGCTGGGATTAAATTTAACCCTCTGGTTGTCAAAATGCCTGAATCTGCAGTGAGTTTACTGCAATCAGTCACGATTCAGCCTCATTAGGGCCTAAGAGTGTTGAACATCCAATTTCTCCTTGTAATTTCAAAGACTATTCAACCCCCCAGGTCATGAGAATTAAGATTTTTATCAGCCAAGGTGGATTTTTTTTCTGATCTTTTAAACAACCAACACTCCCTAACCACAGTGTGGGGGCAATTAAGAGAGGAGAATTGGTTCTTTGATTCAATTTATCAGTGGACATATATGTATTCGAGACTTCAAATGGCCATGAGGTTCCATTGGTGGGAACAATTAATTTAGAACTTATTAATAATTATAATAATAATCAACCCTAACACTCATGAATGCAGTTCATTAAGAACTTTCAAACTATTTAAACTGACTACTGAACTCAACTAACCTTCCAGTCCAGTTGATCATGCAAGCAGTGGGTCCATCTCACCCAGAAGGCACGTAGCCCTGGTGGCCTGCTTCTCGCGGCATGAATGCACCCCAGTCAGTCAGTGCTGAGTTGACGGCTTGACAGAAATAAATCCTTGTCAGAGGCTGACATCTGTCAGGCTGCAGACAGTCACAAGCAAAGCAAAACATCAAATCTGATTCTCATTAATGACTTTTTATAAGTGTGACACTGAGACTTTGGAGCAATACAAATTGAAGATGGCTTTGCAAATAACAGAAAAATAAATTTTAAAAAAAAAAAGAAAAGAAAACACACCCAAATTAATGATGGTGACGACGACGTGATGGCAATATGAGACTGGGTCGAACATTTCGACCCAGTTCAAGACTGCAATCAATGTCTGCTTTTCTCAAAATAGATCAATCTTCTGTTGTCAGCTGCATGATACACTTAAGCTGAACAACTCTAAAATATATCCCCAGTGCAGAATTTTTTGATTTGCTTTAGATCGGTTTCAATCAAACTCCCAGCCTAGCTTAAAACATTCAACTTGCCAGCTGGGATTAAATTTAACCCTCTGGTTGTCAAAATGCCTGAATCTGCAGTGAGTTTACTGCAATCAGTCACGATTCAGCCTCATTAGGGCCTAAGAGTGTTGAACATCCAATTTCTCCTTGTAATTTCAAAGACTATTCAACCCCCCAGGTCATGAGAATTAAGATTTTTATCAGCCAAGGTGGATTTTTTTTCTGATCTTTTAAACAACCAACACTCCCTAACCACAGTGTGGGGGCAATTAAGAGAGGAGAATTGGTTCTTTGATTCAATTTATCAGTGGACATATATGTATTCGAGACTTCAAATGGCCATGAGGTTCCATTGGTGGGAACAATTAATTTAGAACTTATTAATAATTATAATAATAATCAACCCTAACACTCATGAATGCAGTTCATTAAGAACTTTCAAACTATTTAAACTGACTACTGAACTCAACTAACCTTCCAGTCCAGTTGATCATGCAAGCAGTGGGTCCATCTCACCCAGAAGGCACGTAGCCCTGGTGGCCTGCTTCTCGCGGCATGAATGCACCCCAGTCAGTCAGTGCTGAGTTGACGGCTTGACAGAAATAAATCCTTGTCAGAGGCTGACATCTGTCAGGCTGCAGACAGTCACAAGCAAAGCAAAACATCAAATCTGATTCTCATTAATGACTTTTTATAAGTGTGACACTGAGACTTTGGAGCAATACAAATTGAAGATGGCTTTGCAAATAACAGAAAAATAAATTTTAAAAAAAAAAAGAAAAGAAAACACACCCAAATTAATGATGGTGACGACGACGTGATGGCAATATGAGACTGGGTCGAACATTTCGACCCAGTTCAAGACTGCAATCAATGTCTGCTTTTCTCAAAATAGATCAATCTTCTGTTGTCAGCTGCATGATACACTTAAGCTGAACAACTCTAAAATATATCCCCAGTGCAGAATTTTTTGATTTGCTTTAGATCGGTTTCAATCAAACTCCCAGCCTAGCTTAAAACATTCAACTTGCCAGCTGGGATTAAATTTAACCCTCTGGTTGTCAAAATGCCTGAATCTGCAGTGAGTTTACTGCAATCAGTCACGATTCAGCCTCATTAGGGCCTAAGAGTGTTGAACATCCAATTTCTCCTTGTAATTTCAAAGACTATTCAACCCCCCAGGTCATGAGAATTAAGATTTTTATCAGCCAAGGTGGATTTTTTTTCTGATCTTTTAAACAACCAACACTCCCTAACCACAGTGTGGGGGCAATTAAGAGAGGAGAATTGGTTCTTTGATTCAATTTATCAGTGGACATATATGTATTCGAGACTTCAAATGGCCATGAGGTTCCATTGGTGGGAACAATTAATTTAGAACTTATTAATAATTATAATAATAATCAACCCTAACACTCATGAATGCAGTTCATTAAGAACTTTCAAACTATTTAAACTGACTACTGAACTCAACTAACCTTCCAGTCCAGTTGATCATGCAAGCAGTGGGTCCATCTCACCCAGAAGGCACGTAGCCCTGGTGGCCTGCTTCTCGCGGCATGAATGCACCCCAGTCAGTCAGTGCTGAGTTGACGGCTTGACAGAAATAAATCCTTGTCAGAGGCTGACATCTGTCAGGCTGCAGACAGTCACAAGCAAAGCAAAACATCAAATCTGATTCTCATTAATGACTTTTTATAAGTGTGACACTGAGACTTTGGAGCAATACAAATTGAAGATGGCTTTGCAAATAACAGAAAAATAAATTTTAAAAAAAAAAAGAAAAGAAAACACACCCAAATTAATGATGGTGACGACGACGTGATGGCAATATGAGACTGGGTCGAACATTTCGACCCAGTTCAAGACTGCAATCAATGTCTGCTTTTCTCAAAATAGATCAATCTTCTGTTGTCAGCTGCATGATACACTTAAGCTGAACAACTCTAAAATATATCCCCAGTGCAGAATTTTTTGATTTGCTTTAGATCGGTTTCAATCAAACTCCCAGCCTAGCTTAAAACATTCAACTTGCCAGCTGGGATTAAATTTAACCCTCTGGTTGTCAAAATGCCTGAATCTGCAGTGAGTTTACTGCAATCAGTCACGATTCAGCCTCATTAGGGCCTAAGAGTGTTGAACATCCAATTTCTCCTTGTAATTTCAAAGACTATTCAACCCCCCAGGTCATGAGAATTAAGATTTTTATCAGCCAAGGTGGATTTTTTTTCTGATCTTTTAAACAACCAACACTCCCTAACCACAGTGTGGGGGCAATTAAGAGAGGAGAATTGGTTCTTTGATTCAATTTATCAGTGGACATATATGTATTCGAGACTTCAAATGGCCATGAGGTTCCATTGGTGGGAACAATTAATTTAGAACTTATTAATAATTATAATAATAATCAACCCTAACACTCATGAATGCAGTTCATTAAGAACTTTCAAACTATTTAAACTGACTACTGAACTCAACTAACCTTCCAGTCCAGTTGATCATGCAAGCAGTGGGTCCATCTCACCCAGAAGGCACGTAGCCCTGGTGGCCTGCTTCTCGCGGCATGAATGCACCCCAGTCAGTCAGTGCTGAGTTGACGGCTTGACAGAAATAAATCCTTGTCAGAGGCTGACATCTGTCAGGCTGCAGACAGTCACAAGCAAAGCAAAACATCAAATCTGATTCTCATTAATGACTTTTTATAAGTGTGACACTGAGACTTTGGAGCAATACAAATTGAAGATGGCTTTGCAAATAACAGAAAAATAAATTTTAAAAAAAAAAAGAAAAGAAAACACACCCAAATTAATGATGGTGACGACGACGTGATGGCAATATGAGACTGGGTCGAACATTTCGACCCAGTTCAAGACTGCAATCAATGTCTGCTTTTCTCAAAATAGATCAATCTTCTGTTGTCAGCTGCATGATACACTTAAGCTGAACAACTCTAAAATATATCCCCAGTGCAGAATTTTTTGATTTGCTTTAGATCGGTTTCAATCAAACTCCCAGCCTAGCTTAAAACATTCAACTTGCCAGCTGGGATTAAATTTAACCCTCTGGTTGTCAAAATGCCTGAATCTGCAGTGAGTTTACTGCAATCAGTCACGATTCAGCCTCATTAGGGCCTAAGAGTGTTGAACATCCAATTTCTCCTTGTAATTTCAAAGACTATTCAACCCCCCAGGTCATGAGAATTAAGATTTTTATCAGCCAAGGTGGATTTTTTTTCTGATCTTTTAAACAACCAACACTCCCTAACCACAGTGTGGGGGCAATTAAGAGAGGAGAATTGGTTCTTTGATTCAATTTATCAGTGGACATATATGTATTCGAGACTTCAAATGGCCATGAGGTTCCATTGGTGGGAACAATTAATTTAGAACTTATTAATAATTATAATAATAATCAACCCTAACACTCATGAATGCAGTTCATTAAGAACTTTCAAACTATTTAAACTGACTACTGAACTCAACTAACCTTCCAGTCCAGTTGATCATGCAAGCAGTGGGTCCATCTCACCCAGAAGGCACGTAGCCCTGGTGGCCTGCTTCTCGCGGCATGAATGCACCCCAGTCAGTCAGTGCTGAGTTGACGGCTTGACAGAAATAAATCCTTGTCAGAGGCTGACATCTGTCAGGCTGCAGACAGTCACAAGCAAAGCAAAACATCAAATCTGATTCTCATTAATGACTTTTTATAAGTGTGACACTGAGACTTTGGAGCAATACAAATTGAAGATGGCTTTGCAAATAACAGAAAAATAAATTTTAAAAAAAAAAAGAAAAGAAAACACACCCAAATTAATGATGGTGACGACGACGTGATGGCAATATGAGACTGGGTCGAACATTTCGACCCAGTTCAAGACTGCAATCAATGTCTGCTTTTCTCAAAATAGATCAATCTTCTGTTGTCAGCTGCATGATACACTTAAGCTGAACAACTCTAAAATATATCCCCAGTGCAGAATTTTTTGATTTGCTTTAGATCGGTTTCAATCAAACTCCCAGCCTAGCTTAAAACATTCAACTTGCCAGCTGGGATTAAATTTAACCCTCTGGTTGTCAAAATGCCTGAATCTGCAGTGAGTTTACTGCAATCAGTCACGATTCAGCCTCATTAGGGCCTAAGAGTGTTGAACATCCAATTTCTCCTTGTAATTTCAAAGACTATTCAACCCCCCAGGTCATGAGAATTAAGATTTTTATCAGCCAAGGTGGATTTTTTTTCTGATCTTTTAAACAACCAACACTCCCTAACCACAGTGTGGGGGCAATTAAGAGAGGAGAATTGGTTCTTTGATTCAATTTATCAGTGGACATATATGTATTCGAGACTTCAAATGGCCATGAGGTTCCATTGGTGGGAACAATTAATTTAGAACTTATTAATAATTATAATAATAATCAACCCTAACACTCATGAATGCAGTTCATTAAGAACTTTCAAACTATTTAAACTGACTACTGAACTCAACTAACCTTCCAGTCCAGTTGATCATGCAAGCAGTGGGTCCATCTCACCCAGAAGGCACGTAGCCCTGGTGGCCTGCTTCTCGCGGCATGAATGCACCCCAGTCAGTCAGTGCTGAGTTGACGGCTTGACAGAAATAAATCCTTGTCAGAGGCTGACATCTGTCAGGCTGCAGACAGTCACAAGCAAAGCAAAACATCAAATCTGATTCTCATTAATGACTTTTTATAAGTGTGACACTGAGACTTTGGAGCAATACAAATTGAAGATGGCTTTGCAAATAACAGAAAAATAAATTTTAAAAAAAAAAAGAAAAGAAAACACACCCAAATTAATGATGGTGACGACGACGTGATGGCAATATGAGACTGGGTCGAACATTTCGACCCAGTTCAAGACTGCAATCAATGTCTGCTTTTCTCAAAATAGATCAATCTTCTGTTGTCAGCTGCATGATACACTTAAGCTGAACAACTCTAAAATATATCCCCAGTGCAGAATTTTTTGATTTGCTTTAGATCGGTTTCAATCAAACTCCCAGCCTAGCTTAAAACATTCAACTTGCCAGCTGGGATTAAATTTAACCCTCTGGTTGTCAAAATGCCTGAATCTGCAGTGAGTTTACTGCAATCAGTCACGATTCAGCCTCATTAGGGCCTAAGAGTGTTGAACATCCAATTTCTCCTTGTAATTTCAAAGACTATTCAACCCCCCAGGTCATGAGAATTAAGATTTTTATCAGCCAAGGTGGATTTTTTTTCTGATCTTTTAAACAACCAACACTCCCTAACCACAGTGTGGGGGCAATTAAGAGAGGAGAATTGGTTCTTTGATTCAATTTATCAGTGGACATATATGTATTCGAGACTTCAAATGGCCATGAGGTTCCATTGGTGGGAACAATTAATTTAGAACTTATTAATAATTATAATAATAATCAACCCTAACACTCATGAATGCAGTTCATTAAGAACTTTCAAACTATTTAAACTGACTACTGAACTCAACTAACCTTCCAGTCCAGTTGATCATGCAAGCAGTGGGTCCATCTCACCCAGAAGGCACGTAGCCCTGGTGGCCTGCTTCTCGCGGCATGAATG
>NW_028145992.1:0-22973 GCF_977016875.1 Pavona decussata
CGCAAAGACGGCCTGAAAGTCAAAGTCCTCATCCTGTCACTAAAACAACAATAATAAACAAAATAATAGTGACATGTTGTCGCCGAAACGTCATGTTTTAATCTCGCTCCTTTCTTTTTATTTTGAAATAATGGCAACCACCTGACACAAGGTACCCCATGCACCGAAGGTCCCTTATGTAGGGGGGATGACTTTTGCACTCAGTACGATAACTTGTCGCTCACGACAAGACAGTGAGGGAGGTGAACTGTCGACCCCTAAGCCGAATATTAAGACAGCCCCTTTCGCCACTAGCGCTCACATCCAACTTCAAGACATAACGTACATCCATATATAACATGGACAGGTGTCTTCCACGTGGTACGTGTTGAGGTTTGCATTTCAGGAGCATGCGTACTGCTAAAACTCATATAACGAATAGATAAATACCTCGTTGTTTATTTCAACAAAATGATCAGGCAATGATCAAAAATATGAAAAGCTAGGGGGAAAAAACACACTTGTGATTAGTCTATAAAGTCACTTAACGACAAGGGAATCTTTTCACTATATTAATTTTGTTTAAAAAAAAAACGCTCAATGTTTGTGATTGTTCATTCTACCCAAGCCTTGGCATCCGTACAGATCGACGTTGTAGTTCATTTTTTTTTTTATCTCAGTTAACCCTTTAACCTCTAATATCAGAGACAAAATTCTCCTATCTTGTCCCGTTACTTTTCTTATAAAAGTACTGTGGAGAAGTTATTAAAATATCAAGAAAATTCACCTTGGGCGATCATATCCTTAATTCTCATAACTTTATGGGTTGAATAAGCATGGATATTACAAGGAGAAATTTGATGCTGATCACTGTTAGGGCTTAAAAGGTTAAGGTGGTCTTTCACCCAAAGAGTTAATTTGTTTGGTAAAAGTTTCCGGCAAAGTTCTTTTCTATTACTTTATAGGGATTCACGCCCTGGCATCAAAAATGAGTCTTTTCCAGTCACATGTCATACTAGTTAATGATTAACCAGCACGCTAAGTAAAAATAAGGGCTGTTGATTGCAAGAACGATATCTTACTAACGAGAAATAGCTTTTCTTTTAACTGAAATGGCCCAAAATTTGATTTCTCTGAACAATTCAACTTAAAATGAGAAAAAAACATCATTTTGACAACCACTCGTCATATAATTAGTTTTGACAAATGCGAGTATCTCGAGCGACGGGCTAAGCAAAATATCCACGCAATTCTAGAAAATAACAAAGGCATTCGCAGAAAGTCTGATTGTGTTGATTAGCTAGGTAAATTTACGGTATTTAACTGAAAGGAAGTTTTCTCGCAAAGAGGTGCGAAGATAACAAGACAAGTTAAGCGATTATTCTTGAAACGAACAAGTTCACAGCTAGAATAATCAATGACATCGCTAATTCGAAAATGTTTCGTTCTCGCTCTGAAGCAAACACGACAGTGAAAAGAAACAACATAGTAACAACTGGAGTAAACCAGTTTATTTAAGTCGACTGTGCATTTTAGGGGGCCCCTGACACTGAACAAAGTTCACTGAATCTAGTAAACACAAGAACAGTACACTGAACAGCAGACGAAAAAAAATGCCGGTAGAACTGAACATCGTCGTAACTAAACATTTTGATTACTTAGCGATATGTGAAAGAGAAATACCAACATTAACTGAATAAAACATGATTGTTCAACACTTACTGAGACCTTTAAGTTGTCTTCCTGTCAGGTCCATTCGCTCCTCAGCAAAGTCACAAGCGATACCTTTCCATCGATCACCTGAATCGCTCATCCACTGACCGCGCGCACATCGCAAAGACGGCCTGAAAGTCAAAGTCCTCATCCTGTCACTAAAACAACAATAATAAACAAAATAATAGTGACATGTTGTCGCCGAAACGTCATGTTTTAATCTCGCTCCTTTCTTTTTATTTTGAAATAATGGCAACCACCTGACACAAGGTACCCCATGCACCGAAGGTCCCTTATGTAGGGGGGATGACTTTTGCACTCAGTACGATAACTTGTCGCTCACGACAAGACAGTGAGGGAGGTGAACTGTCGACCCCTAAGCCGAATATTAAGACAGCCCCTTTCGCCACTAGCGCTCACATCCAACTTCAAGACATAACGTACATCCATATATAACATGGACAGGTGTCTTCCACGTGGTACGTGTTGAGGTTTGCATTTCAGGAGCATGCGTACTGCTAAAACTCATATAACGAATAGATAAATACCTCGTTGTTTATTTCAACAAAATGATCAGGCAATGATCAAAAATATGAAAAGCTAGGGGGAAAAAACACACTTGTGATTAGTCTATAAAGTCACTTAACGACAAGGGAATCTTTTCACTATATTAATTTTGTTTAAAAAAAAAACGCTCAATGTTTGTGATTGTTCATTCTACCCAAGCCTTGGCATCCGTACAGATCGACGTTGTAGTTCATTTTTTTTTTTATCTCAGTTAACCCTTTAACCTCTAATATCAGAGACAAAATTCTCCTATCTTGTCCCGTTACTTTTCTTATAAAAGTACTGTGGAGAAGTTATTAAAATATCAAGAAAATTCACCTTGGGCGATCATATCCTTAATTCTCATAACTTTATGGGTTGAATAAGCATGGATATTACAAGGAGAAATTTGATGCTGATCACTGTTAGGGCTTAAAAGGTTAAGGTGGTCTTTCACCCAAAGAGTTAATTTGTTTGGTAAAAGTTTCCGGCAAAGTTCTTTTCTATTACTTTATAGGGATTCACGCCCTGGCATCAAAAATGAGTCTTTTCCAGTCACATGTCATACTAGTTAATGATTAACCAGCACGCTAAGTAAAAATAAGGGCTGTTGATTGCAAGAACGATATCTTACTAACGAGAAATAGCTTTTCTTTTAACTGAAATGGCCCAAAATTTGATTTCTCTGAACAATTCAACTTAAAATGAGAAAAAAACATCATTTTGACAACCACTCGTCATATAATTAGTTTTGACAAATGCGAGTATCTCGAGCGACGGGCTAAGCAAAATATCCACGCAATTCTAGAAAATAACAAAGGCATTCGCAGAAAGTCTGATTGTGTTGATTAGCTAGGTAAATTTACGGTATTTAACTGAAAGGAAGTTTTCTCGCAAAGAGGTGCGAAGATAACAAGACAAGTTAAGCGATTATTCTTGAAACGAACAAGTTCACAGCTAGAATAATCAATGACATCGCTAATTCGAAAATGTTTCGTTCTCGCTCTGAAGCAAACACGACAGTGAAAAGAAACAACATAGTAACAACTGGAGTAAACCAGTTTATTTAAGTCGACTGTGCATTTTAGGGGGCCCCTGACACTGAACAAAGTTCACTGAATCTAGTAAACACAAGAACAGTACACTGAACAGCAGACGAAAAAAAATGCCGGTAGAACTGAACATCGTCGTAACTAAACATTTTGATTACTTAGCGATATGTGAAAGAGAAATACCAACATTAACTGAATAAAACATGATTGTTCAACACTTACTGAGACCTTTAAGTTGTCTTCCTGTCAGGTCCATTCGCTCCTCAGCAAAGTCACAAGCGATACCTTTCCATCGATCACCTGAATCGCTCATCCACTGACCGCGCGCACATCGCAAAGACGGCCTGAAAGTCAAAGTCCTCATCCTGTCACTAAAACAACAATAATAAACAAAATAATAGTGACATGTTGTCGCCGAAACGTCATGTTTTAATCTCGCTCCTTTCTTTTTATTTTGAAATAATGGCAACCACCTGACACAAGGTACCCCATGCACCGAAGGTCCCTTATGTAGGGGGGATGACTTTTGCACTCAGTACGATAACTTGTCGCTCACGACAAGACAGTGAGGGAGGTGAACTGTCGACCCCTAAGCCGAATATTAAGACAGCCCCTTTCGCCACTAGCGCTCACATCCAACTTCAAGACATAACGTACATCCATATATAACATGGACAGGTGTCTTCCACGTGGTACGTGTTGAGGTTTGCATTTCAGGAGCATGCGTACTGCTAAAACTCATATAACGAATAGATAAATACCTCGTTGTTTATTTCAACAAAATGATCAGGCAATGATCAAAAATATGAAAAGCTAGGGGGAAAAAACACACTTGTGATTAGTCTATAAAGTCACTTAACGACAAGGGAATCTTTTCACTATATTAATTTTGTTTAAAAAAAAAACGCTCAATGTTTGTGATTGTTCATTCTACCCAAGCCTTGGCATCCGTACAGATCGACGTTGTAGTTCATTTTTTTTTTTATCTCAGTTAACCCTTTAACCTCTAATATCAGAGACAAAATTCTCCTATCTTGTCCCGTTACTTTTCTTATAAAAGTACTGTGGAGAAGTTATTAAAATATCAAGAAAATTCACCTTGGGCGATCATATCCTTAATTCTCATAACTTTATGGGTTGAATAAGCATGGATATTACAAGGAGAAATTTGATGCTGATCACTGTTAGGGCTTAAAAGGTTAAGGTGGTCTTTCACCCAAAGAGTTAATTTGTTTGGTAAAAGTTTCCGGCAAAGTTCTTTTCTATTACTTTATAGGGATTCACGCCCTGGCATCAAAAATGAGTCTTTTCCAGTCACATGTCATACTAGTTAATGATTAACCAGCACGCTAAGTAAAAATAAGGGCTGTTGATTGCAAGAACGATATCTTACTAACGAGAAATAGCTTTTCTTTTAACTGAAATGGCCCAAAATTTGATTTCTCTGAACAATTCAACTTAAAATGAGAAAAAAACATCATTTTGACAACCACTCGTCATATAATTAGTTTTGACAAATGCGAGTATCTCGAGCGACGGGCTAAGCAAAATATCCACGCAATTCTAGAAAATAACAAAGGCATTCGCAGAAAGTCTGATTGTGTTGATTAGCTAGGTAAATTTACGGTATTTAACTGAAAGGAAGTTTTCTCGCAAAGAGGTGCGAAGATAACAAGACAAGTTAAGCGATTATTCTTGAAACGAACAAGTTCACAGCTAGAATAATCAATGACATCGCTAATTCGAAAATGTTTCGTTCTCGCTCTGAAGCAAACACGACAGTGAAAAGAAACAACATAGTAACAACTGGAGTAAACCAGTTTATTTAAGTCGACTGTGCATTTTAGGGGGCCCCTGACACTGAACAAAGTTCACTGAATCTAGTAAACACAAGAACAGTACACTGAACAGCAGACGAAAAAAAATGCCGGTAGAACTGAACATCGTCGTAACTAAACATTTTGATTACTTAGCGATATGTGAAAGAGAAATACCAACATTAACTGAATAAAACATGATTGTTCAACACTTACTGAGACCTTTAAGTTGTCTTCCTGTCAGGTCCATTCGCTCCTCAGCAAAGTCACAAGCGATACCTTTCCATCGATCACCTGAATCGCTCATCCACTGACCGCGCGCACATCGCAAAGACGGCCTGAAAGTCAAAGTCCTCATCCTGTCACTAAAACAACAATAATAAACAAAATAATAGTGACATGTTGTCGCCGAAACGTCATGTTTTAATCTCGCTCCTTTCTTTTTATTTTGAAATAATGGCAACCACCTGACACAAGGTACCCCATGCACCGAAGGTCCCTTATGTAGGGGGGATGACTTTTGCACTCAGTACGATAACTTGTCGCTCACGACAAGACAGTGAGGGAGGTGAACTGTCGACCCCTAAGCCGAATATTAAGACAGCCCCTTTCGCCACTAGCGCTCACATCCAACTTCAAGACATAACGTACATCCATATATAACATGGACAGGTGTCTTCCACGTGGTACGTGTTGAGGTTTGCATTTCAGGAGCATGCGTACTGCTAAAACTCATATAACGAATAGATAAATACCTCGTTGTTTATTTCAACAAAATGATCAGGCAATGATCAAAAATATGAAAAGCTAGGGGGAAAAAACACACTTGTGATTAGTCTATAAAGTCACTTAACGACAAGGGAATCTTTTCACTATATTAATTTTGTTTAAAAAAAAAACGCTCAATGTTTGTGATTGTTCATTCTACCCAAGCCTTGGCATCCGTACAGATCGACGTTGTAGTTCATTTTTTTTTTTATCTCAGTTAACCCTTTAACCTCTAATATCAGAGACAAAATTCTCCTATCTTGTCCCGTTACTTTTCTTATAAAAGTACTGTGGAGAAGTTATTAAAATATCAAGAAAATTCACCTTGGGCGATCATATCCTTAATTCTCATAACTTTATGGGTTGAATAAGCATGGATATTACAAGGAGAAATTTGATGCTGATCACTGTTAGGGCTTAAAAGGTTAAGGTGGTCTTTCACCCAAAGAGTTAATTTGTTTGGTAAAAGTTTCCGGCAAAGTTCTTTTCTATTACTTTATAGGGATTCACGCCCTGGCATCAAAAATGAGTCTTTTCCAGTCACATGTCATACTAGTTAATGATTAACCAGCACGCTAAGTAAAAATAAGGGCTGTTGATTGCAAGAACGATATCTTACTAACGAGAAATAGCTTTTCTTTTAACTGAAATGGCCCAAAATTTGATTTCTCTGAACAATTCAACTTAAAATGAGAAAAAAACATCATTTTGACAACCACTCGTCATATAATTAGTTTTGACAAATGCGAGTATCTCGAGCGACGGGCTAAGCAAAATATCCACGCAATTCTAGAAAATAACAAAGGCATTCGCAGAAAGTCTGATTGTGTTGATTAGCTAGGTAAATTTACGGTATTTAACTGAAAGGAAGTTTTCTCGCAAAGAGGTGCGAAGATAACAAGACAAGTTAAGCGATTATTCTTGAAACGAACAAGTTCACAGCTAGAATAATCAATGACATCGCTAATTCGAAAATGTTTCGTTCTCGCTCTGAAGCAAACACGACAGTGAAAAGAAACAACATAGTAACAACTGGAGTAAACCAGTTTATTTAAGTCGACTGTGCATTTTAGGGGGCCCCTGACACTGAACAAAGTTCACTGAATCTAGTAAACACAAGAACAGTACACTGAACAGCAGACGAAAAAAAATGCCGGTAGAACTGAACATCGTCGTAACTAAACATTTTGATTACTTAGCGATATGTGAAAGAGAAATACCAACATTAACTGAATAAAACATGATTGTTCAACACTTACTGAGACCTTTAAGTTGTCTTCCTGTCAGGTCCATTCGCTCCTCAGCAAAGTCACAAGCGATACCTTTCCATCGATCACCTGAATCGCTCATCCACTGACCGCGCGCACATCGCAAAGACGGCCTGAAAGTCAAAGTCCTCATCCTGTCACTAAAACAACAATAATAAACAAAATAATAGTGACATGTTGTCGCCGAAACGTCATGTTTTAATCTCGCTCCTTTCTTTTTATTTTGAAATAATGGCAACCACCTGACACAAGGTACCCCATGCACCGAAGGTCCCTTATGTAGGGGGGATGACTTTTGCACTCAGTACGATAACTTGTCGCTCACGACAAGACAGTGAGGGAGGTGAACTGTCGACCCCTAAGCCGAATATTAAGACAGCCCCTTTCGCCACTAGCGCTCACATCCAACTTCAAGACATAACGTACATCCATATATAACATGGACAGGTGTCTTCCACGTGGTACGTGTTGAGGTTTGCATTTCAGGAGCATGCGTACTGCTAAAACTCATATAACGAATAGATAAATACCTCGTTGTTTATTTCAACAAAATGATCAGGCAATGATCAAAAATATGAAAAGCTAGGGGGAAAAAACACACTTGTGATTAGTCTATAAAGTCACTTAACGACAAGGGAATCTTTTCACTATATTAATTTTGTTTAAAAAAAAAACGCTCAATGTTTGTGATTGTTCATTCTACCCAAGCCTTGGCATCCGTACAGATCGACGTTGTAGTTCATTTTTTTTTTTATCTCAGTTAACCCTTTAACCTCTAATATCAGAGACAAAATTCTCCTATCTTGTCCCGTTACTTTTCTTATAAAAGTACTGTGGAGAAGTTATTAAAATATCAAGAAAATTCACCTTGGGCGATCATATCCTTAATTCTCATAACTTTATGGGTTGAATAAGCATGGATATTACAAGGAGAAATTTGATGCTGATCACTGTTAGGGCTTAAAAGGTTAAGGTGGTCTTTCACCCAAAGAGTTAATTTGTTTGGTAAAAGTTTCCGGCAAAGTTCTTTTCTATTACTTTATAGGGATTCACGCCCTGGCATCAAAAATGAGTCTTTTCCAGTCACATGTCATACTAGTTAATGATTAACCAGCACGCTAAGTAAAAATAAGGGCTGTTGATTGCAAGAACGATATCTTACTAACGAGAAATAGCTTTTCTTTTAACTGAAATGGCCCAAAATTTGATTTCTCTGAACAATTCAACTTAAAATGAGAAAAAAACATCATTTTGACAACCACTCGTCATATAATTAGTTTTGACAAATGCGAGTATCTCGAGCGACGGGCTAAGCAAAATATCCACGCAATTCTAGAAAATAACAAAGGCATTCGCAGAAAGTCTGATTGTGTTGATTAGCTAGGTAAATTTACGGTATTTAACTGAAAGGAAGTTTTCTCGCAAAGAGGTGCGAAGATAACAAGACAAGTTAAGCGATTATTCTTGAAACGAACAAGTTCACAGCTAGAATAATCAATGACATCGCTAATTCGAAAATGTTTCGTTCTCGCTCTGAAGCAAACACGACAGTGAAAAGAAACAACATAGTAACAACTGGAGTAAACCAGTTTATTTAAGTCGACTGTGCATTTTAGGGGGCCCCTGACACTGAACAAAGTTCACTGAATCTAGTAAACACAAGAACAGTACACTGAACAGCAGACGAAAAAAAATGCCGGTAGAACTGAACATCGTCGTAACTAAACATTTTGATTACTTAGCGATATGTGAAAGAGAAATACCAACATTAACTGAATAAAACATGATTGTTCAACACTTACTGAGACCTTTAAGTTGTCTTCCTGTCAGGTCCATTCGCTCCTCAGCAAAGTCACAAGCGATACCTTTCCATCGATCACCTGAATCGCTCATCCACTGACCGCGCGCACATCGCAAAGACGGCCTGAAAGTCAAAGTCCTCATCCTGTCACTAAAACAACAATAATAAACAAAATAATAGTGACATGTTGTCGCCGAAACGTCATGTTTTAATCTCGCTCCTTTCTTTTTATTTTGAAATAATGGCAACCACCTGACACAAGGTACCCCATGCACCGAAGGTCCCTTATGTAGGGGGGATGACTTTTGCACTCAGTACGATAACTTGTCGCTCACGACAAGACAGTGAGGGAGGTGAACTGTCGACCCCTAAGCCGAATATTAAGACAGCCCCTTTCGCCACTAGCGCTCACATCCAACTTCAAGACATAACGTACATCCATATATAACATGGACAGGTGTCTTCCACGTGGTACGTGTTGAGGTTTACATTTCAGGAGCATGCGTACTGCTAAAACTCATATAACGAATAGATAAATACCTCGTTGTTTATTTCAACAAAATGATCAGGCAATGATCAAAAATATGAAAAGCTAGGGGGAAAAAACACACTTGTGATTAGTCTATAAAGTCACTTAACGACAAGGGAATCTTTTCACTATATTAATTTTGTTTAAAAAAAAAACGCTCAATGTTTGTGATTGTTCATTCTACCCAAGCCTTGGCATCCGTACAGATCGACGTTGTAGTTCATTTTTTTTTTTATCTCAGTTAACCCTTTAACCTCTAATATCAGAGACAAAATTCTCCTATCTTGTCCCGTTACTTTTCTTATAAAAGTACTGTGGAGAAGTTATTAAAATATCAAGAAAATTCACCTTGGGCGATCATATCCTTAATTCTCATAACTTTATGGGTTGAATAAGCATGGATATTACAAGGAGAAATTTGATGCTGATCACTGTTAGGGCTTAAAAGGTTAAGGTGGTCTTTCACCCAAAGAGTTAATTTGTTTGGTAAAAGTTTCCGGCAAAGTTCTTTTCTATTACTTTATAGGGATTCACGCCCTGGCATCAAAAATGAGTCTTTTCCAGTCACATGTCATACTAGTTAATGATTAACCAGCACGCTAAGTAAAAATAAGGGCTGTTGATTGCAAGAACGATATCTTACTAACGAGAAATAGCTTTTCTTTTAACTGAAATGGCCCAAAATTTGATTTCTCTGAACAATTCAACTTAAAATGAGAAAAAAACATCATTTTGACAACCACTCGTCATATAATTAGTTTTGACAAATGCGAGTATCTCGAGCGACGGGCTAAGCAAAATATCCACGCAATTCTAGAAAATAACAAAGGCATTCGCAGAAAGTCTGATTGTGTTGATTAGCTAGGTAAATTTACGGTATTTAACTGAAAGGAAGTTTTCTCGCAAAGAGGTGCGAAGATAACAAGACAAGTTAAGCGATTATTCTTGAAACGAACAAGTTCACAGCTAGAATAATCAATGACATCGCTAATTCGAAAATGTTTCGTTCTCGCTCTGAAGCAAACACGACAGTGAAAAGAAACAACATAGTAACAACTGGAGTAAACCAGTTTATTTAAGTCGACTGTGCATTTTAGGGGGCCCCTGACACTGAACAAAGTTCACTGAATCTAGTAAACACAAGAACAGTACACTGAACAGCAGACGAAAAAAAATGCCGGTAGAACTGAACATCGTCGTAACTAAACATTTTGATTACTTAGCGATATGTGAAAGAGAAATACCAACATTAACTGAATAAAACATGATTGTTCAACACTTACTGAGACCTTTAAGTTGTCTTCCTGTCAGGTCCATTCGCTCCTCAGCAAAGTCACAAGCGATACCTTTCCATCGATCACCTGAATCGCTCATCCACTGACCGCGCGCACATCGCAAAGACGGCCTGAAAGTCAAAGTCCTCATCCTGTCACTAAAACAACAATAATAAACAAAATAATAGTGACATGTTGTCGCCGAAACGTCATGTTTTAATCTCGCTCCTTTCTTTTTATTTTGAAATAATGGCAACCACCTGACACAAGGTACCCCATGCACCGAAGGTCCCTTATGTAGGGGGGATGACTTTTGCACTCAGTACGATAACTTGTCGCTCACGACAAGACAGTGAGGGAGGTGAACTGTCGACCCCTAAGCCGAATATTAAGACAGCCCCTTTCGCCACTAGCGCTCACATCCAACTTCAAGACATAACGTACATCCATATATAACATGGACAGGTGTCTTCCACGTGGTACGTGTTGAGGTTTGCATTTCAGGAGCATGCGTACTGCTAAAACTCATATAACGAATAGATAAATACCTCGTTGTTTATTTCAACAAAATGATCAGGCAATGATCAAAAATATGAAAAGCTAGGGGGAAAAAACACACTTGTGATTAGTCTATAAAGTCACTTAACGACAAGGGAATCTTTTCACTATATTAATTTTGTTTAAAAAAAAAACGCTCAATGTTTGTGATTGTTCATTCTACCCAAGCCTTGGCATCCGTACAGATCGACGTTGTAGTTCATTTTTTTTTTTATCTCAGTTAACCCTTTAACCTCTAATATCAGAGACAAAATTCTCCTATCTTGTCCCGTTACTTTTCTTATAAAAGTACTGTGGAGAAGTTATTAAAATATCAAGAAAATTCACCTTGGGCGATCATATCCTTAATTCTCATAACTTTATGGGTTGAATAAGCATGGATATTACAAGGAGAAATTTGATGCTGATCACTGTTAGGGCTTAAAAGGTTAAGGTGGTCTTTCACCCAAAGAGTTAATTTGTTTGGTAAAAGTTTCCGGCAAAGTTCTTTTCTATTACTTTATAGGGATTCACGCCCTGGCATCAAAAATGAGTCTTTTCCAGTCACATGTCATACTAGTTAATGATTAACCAGCACGCTAAGTAAAAATAAGGGCTGTTGATTGCAAGAACGATATCTTACTAACGAGAAATAGCTTTTCTTTTAACTGAAATGGCCCAAAATTTGATTTCTCTGAACAATTCAACTTAAAATGAGAAAAAAACATCATTTTGACAACCACTCGTCATATAATTAGTTTTGACAAATGCGAGTATCTCGAGCGACGGGCTAAGCAAAATATCCACGCAATTCTAGAAAATAACAAAGGCATTCGCAGAAAGTCTGATTGTGTTGATTAGCTAGGTAAATTTACGGTATTTAACTGAAAGGAAGTTTTCTCGCAAAGAGGTGCGAAGATAACAAGACAAGTTAAGCGATTATTCTTGAAACGAACAAGTTCACAGCTAGAATAATCAATGACATCGCTAATTCGAAAATGTTTCGTTCTCGCTCTGAAGCAAACACGACAGTGAAAAGAAACAACATAGTAACAACTGGAGTAAACCAGTTTATTTAAGTCGACTGTGCATTTTAGGGGGCCCCTGACACTGAACAAAGTTCACTGAATCTAGTAAACACAAGAACAGTACACTGAACAGCAGACGAAAAAAAATGCCGGTAGAACTGAACATCGTCGTAACTAAACATTTTGATTACTTAGCGATATGTGAAAGAGAAATACCAACATTAACTGAATAAAACATGATTGTTCAACACTTACTGAGACCTTTAAGTTGTCTTCCTGTCAGGTCCATTCGCTCCTCAGCAAAGTCACAAGCGATACCTTTCCATCGATCACCTGAATCGCTCATCCACTGACCGCGCGCACATCGCAAAGACGGCCTGAAAGTCAAAGTCCTCATCCTGTCACTAAAACAACAATAATAAACAAAATAATAGTGACATGTTGTCGCCGAAACGTCATGTTTTAATCTCGCTCCTTTCTTTTTATTTTGAAATAATGGCAACCACCTGACACAAGGTACCCCATGCACCGAAGGTCCCTTATGTAGGGGGGATGACTTTTGCACTCAGTACGATAACTTGTCGCTCACGACAAGACAGTGAGGGAGGTGAACTGTCGACCCCTAAGCCGAATATTAAGACAGCCCCTTTCGCCACTAGCGCTCACATCCAACTTCAAGACATAACGTACATCCATATATAACATGGACAGGTGTCTTCCACGTGGTACGTGTTGAGGTTTGCATTTCAGGAGCATGCGTACTGCTAAAACTCATATAACGAATAGATAAATACCTCGTTGTTTATTTCAACAAAATGATCAGGCAATGATCAAAAATATGAAAAGCTAGGGGGAAAAAACACACTTGTGATTAGTCTATAAAGTCACTTAACGACAAGGGAATCTTTTCACTATATTAATTTTGTTTAAAAAAAAAACGCTCAATGTTTGTGATTGTTCATTCTACCCAAGCCTTGGCATCCGTACAGATCGACGTTGTAGTTCATTTTTTTTTTTATCTCAGTTAACCCTTTAACCTCTAATATCAGAGACAAAATTCTCCTATCTTGTCCCGTTACTTTTCTTATAAAAGTACTGTGGAGAAGTTATTAAAATATCAAGAAAATTCACCTTGGGCGATCATATCCTTAATTCTCATAACTTTATGGGTTGAATAAGCATGGATATTACAAGGAGAAATTTGATGCTGATCACTGTTAGGGCTTAAAAGGTTAAGGTGGTCTTTCACCCAAAGAGTTAATTTGTTTGGTAAAAGTTTCCGGCAAAGTTCTTTTCTATTACTTTATAGGGATTCACGCCCTGGCATCAAAAATGAGTCTTTTCCAGTCACATGTCATACTAGTTAATGATTAACCAGCACGCTAAGTAAAAATAAGGGCTGTTGATTGCAAGAACGATATCTTACTAACGAGAAATAGCTTTTCTTTTAACTGAAATGGCCCAAAATTTGATTTCTCTGAACAATTCAACTTAAAATGAGAAAAAAACATCATTTTGACAACCACTCGTCATATAATTAGTTTTGACAAATGCGAGTATCTCGAGCGACGGGCTAAGCAAAATATCCACGCAATTCTAGAAAATAACAAAGGCATTCGCAGAAAGTCTGATTGTGTTGATTAGCTAGGTAAATTTACGGTATTTAACTGAAAGGAAGTTTTCTCGCAAAGAGGTGCGAAGATAACAAGACAAGTTAAGCGATTATTCTTGAAACGAACAAGTTCACAGCTAGAATAATCAATGACATCGCTAATTCGAAAATGTTTCGTTCTCGCTCTGAAGCAAACACGACAGTGAAAAGAAACAACATAGTAACAACTGGAGTAAACCAGTTTATTTAAGTCGACTGTGCATTTTAGGGGGCCCCTGACACTGAACAAAGTTCACTGAATCTAGTAAACACAAGAACAGTACACTGAACAGCAGACGAAAAAAAATGCCGGTAGAACTGAACATCGTCGTAACTAAACATTTTGATTACTTAGCGATATGTGAAAGAGAAATACCAACATTAACTGAATAAAACATGATTGTTCAACACTTACTGAGACCTTTAAGTTGTCTTCCTGTCAGGTCCATTCGCTCCTCAGCAAAGTCACAAGCGATACCTTTCCATCGATCACCTGAATCGCTCATCCACTGACCGCGCGCACATCGCAAAGACGGCCTGAAAGTCAAAGTCCTCATCCTGTCACTAAAACAACAATAATAAACAAAATAATAGTGACATGTTGTCGCCGAAACGTCATGTTTTAATCTCGCTCCTTTCTTTTTATTTTGAAATAATGGCAACCACCTGACACAAGGTACCCCATGCACCGAAGGTCCCTTATGTAGGGGGGATGACTTTTGCACTCAGTACGATAACTTGTCGCTCACGACAAGACAGTGAGGGAGGTGAACTGTCGACCCCTAAGCCGAATATTAAGACAGCCCCTTTCGCCACTAGCGCTCACATCCAACTTCAAGACATAACGTACATCCATATATAACATGGACAGGTGTCTTCCACGTGGTACGTGTTGAGGTTTGCATTTCAGGAGCATGCGTACTGCTAAAACTCATATAACGAATAGATAAATACCTCGTTGTTTATTTCAACAAAATGATCAGGCAATGATCAAAAATATGAAAAGCTAGGGGGAAAAAACACACTTGTGATTAGTCTATAAAGTCACTTAACGACAAGGGAATCTTTTCACTATATTAATTTTGTTTAAAAAAAAAACGCTCAATGTTTGTGATTGTTCATTCTACCCAAGCCTTGGCATCCGTACAGATCGACGTTGTAGTTCATTTTTTTTTTTATCTCAGTTAACCCTTTAACCTCTAATATCAGAGACAAAATTCTCCTATCTTGTCCCGTTACTTTTCTTATAAAAGTACTGTGGAGAAGTTATTAAAATATCAAGAAAATTCACCTTGGGCGATCATATCCTTAATTCTCATAACTTTATGGGTTGAATAAGCATGGATATTACAAGGAGAAATTTGATGCTGATCACTGTTAGGGCTTAAAAGGTTAAGGTGGTCTTTCACCCAAAGAGTTAATTTGTTTGGTAAAAGTTTCCGGCAAAGTTCTTTTCTATTACTTTATAGGGATTCACGCCCTGGCATCAAAAATGAGTCTTTTCCAGTCACATGTCATACTAGTTAATGATTAACCAGCACGCTAAGTAAAAATAAGGGCTGTTGATTGCAAGAACGATATCTTACTAACGAGAAATAGCTTTTCTTTTAACTGAAATGGCCCAAAATTTGATTTCTCTGAACAATTCAACTTAAAATGAGAAAAAAACATCATTTTGACAACCACTCGTCATATAATTAGTTTTGACAAATGCGAGTATCTCGAGCGACGGGCTAAGCAAAATATCCACGCAATTCTAGAAAATAACAAAGGCATTCGCAGAAAGTCTGATTGTGTTGATTAGCTAGGTAAATTTACGGTATTTAACTGAAAGGAAGTTTTCTCGCAAAGAGGTGCGAAGATAACAAGACAAGTTAAGCGATTATTCTTGAAACGAACAAGTTCACAGCTAGAATAATCAATGACATCGCTAATTCGAAAATGTTTCGTTCTCGCTCTGAAGCAAACACGACAGTGAAAAGAAACAACATAGTAACAACTGGAGTAAACCAGTTTATTTAAGTCGACTGTGCATTTTAGGGGGCCCCTGACACTGAACAAAGTTCACTGAATCTAGTAAACACAAGAACAGTACACTGAACAGCAGACGAAAAAAAATGCCGGTAGAACTGAACATCGTCGTAACTAAACATTTTGATTACTTAGCGATATGTGAAAGAGAAATACCAACATTAACTGAATAAAACATGATTGTTCAACACTTACTGAGACCTTTAAGTTGTCTTCCTGTCAGGTCCATTCGCTCCTCAGCAAAGTCACAAGCGATACCTTTCCATCGATCACCTGAATCGCTCATCCACTGACCGCGCGCACATCGCAAAGACGGCCTGAAAGTCAAAGTCCTCATCCTGTCACTAAAACAACAATAATAAACAAAATAATAGTGACATGTTGTCGCCGAAACGTCATGTTTTAATCTCGCTCCTTTCTTTTTATTTTGAAATAATGGCAACCACCTGACACAAGGTACCCCATGCATCGAAGGTCCCTTATGTAGGGGGGATGACTTTTGCACTCAGTACGATAACTTGTCGCTCACGACAAGACAGTGAGGGAGGTGAACTGTCGACCCCTAAGCCGAATATTAAGACAGCCCCTTTCGCCACTAGCGCTCACATCCAACTTCAAGACATAACGTACATCCATATATAACATGGACAGGTGTCTTCCACGTGGTACGTGTTGAGGTTTGCATTTCAGGAGCATGCGTACTGCTAAAACTCATATAACGAATAGATAAATACCTCGTTGTTTATTTCAACAAAATGATCAGGCAATGATCAAAAATATGAAAAGCTAGGGGGAAAAAACACACTTGTGATTAGTCTATAAAGTCACTTAACGACAAGGGAATCTTTTCACTATATTAATTTTGTTTAAAAAAAAAACGCTCAATGTTTGTGATTGTTCATTCTACCCAAGCCTTGGCATCCGTACAGATCGACGTTGTAGTTCATTTTTTTTTTTATCTCAGTTAACCCTTTAACCTCTAATATCAGAGACAAAATTCTCCTATCTTGTCCCGTTACTTTTCTTATAAAAGTACTGTGGAGAAGTTATTAAAATATCAAGAAAATTCACCTTGGGCGATCATATCCTTAATTCTCATAACTTTATGGGTTGAATAAGCATGGATATTACAAGGAGAAATTTGATGCTGATCACTGTTAGGGCTTAAAAGGTTAAGGTGGTCTTTCACCCAAAGAGTTAATTTGTTTGGTAAAAGTTTCCGGCAAAGTTCTTTTCTATTACTTTATAGGGATTCACGCCCTGGCATCAAAAATGAGTCTTTTCCAGTCACATGTCATACTAGTTAATGATTAACCAGCACGCTAAGTAAAAATAAGGGCTGTTGATTGCAAGAACGATATCTTACTAACGAGAAATAGCTTTTCTTTTAACTGAAATGGCCCAAAATTTGATTTCTCTGAACAATTCAACTTAAAATGAGAAAAAAACATCATTTTGACAACCACTCGTCATATAATTAGTTTTGACAAATGCGAGTATCTCGAGCGACGGGCTAAGCAAAATATCCACGCAATTCTAGAAAATAACAAAGGCATTCGCAGAAAGTCTGATTGTGTTGATTAGCTAGGTAAATTTACGGTATTTAACTGAAAGGAAGTTTTCTCGCAAAGAGGTGCGAAGATAACAAGACAAGTTAAGCGATTATTCTTGAAACGAACAAGTTCACAGCTAGAATAATCAATGACATCGCTAATTCGAAAATGTTTCGTTCTCGCTCTGAAGCAAACACGACAGTGAAAAGAAACAACATAGTAACAACTGGAGTAAACCAGTTTATTTAAGTCGACTGTGCATTTTAGGGGGCCCCTGACACTGAACAAAGTTCACTGAATCTAGTAAACACAAGAACAGTACACTGAACAGCAGACGAAAAAAAAATGCCGGTAGAACTGAACATCGTCGTAACTAAACATTTTGATTACTTAGCGATATGTGAAAGAGAAATACCAACATTAACTGAATAAAACATGATTGTTCAACACTTACTGAGACCTTTAAGTTGTCTTCCTGTCAGGTCCATTCGCTCCTCAGCAAAGTCACAAGCGATACCTTTCCATCGATCACCTGAATCGCTCATCCACTGACCGCGCGCACATCGCAAAGACGGCCTGAAAGTCAAAGTCCTCATCCTGTCACTAAAACAACAATAATAAACAAAATAATAGTGACATGTTGTCGCCGAAACGTCATGTTTTAATCTCGCTCCTTTCTTTTTATTTTGAAATAATGGCAACCACCTGACACAAGGTACCCCATGCACCGAAGGTCCCTTATGTAGGGGGGATGACTTTTGCACTCAGTACGATAACTTGTCGCTCACGACAAGACAGTGAGGGAGGTGAACTGTCGACCCCTAAGCCGAATATTAAGACAGCCCCTTTCGCCACTAGCGCTCACATCCAACTTCAAGACATAACGTACATCCATATATAACATGGACAGGTGTCTTCCACGTGGTACGTGTTGAGGTTTGCATTTCAGGAGCATGCGTACTGCTAAAACTCATATAACGAATAGATAAATACCTCGTTGTTTATTTCAACAAAATGATCAGGCAATGATCAAAAATATGAAAAGCTAGGGGGAAAAAACACACTTGTGATTAGTCTATAAAGTCACTTAACGACAAGGGAATCTTTTCACTATATTAATTTTGTTTAAAAAAAAAACGCTCAATGTTTGTGATTGTTCATTCTACCCAAGCCTTGGCATCCGTACAGATCGACGTTGTAGTTCATTTTTTTTTTTATCTCAGTTAACCCTTTAACCTCTAATATCAGAGACAAAATTCTCCTATCTTGTCCCGTTACTTTTCTTATAAAAGTACTGTGGAGAAGTTATTAAAATATCAAGAAAATTCACCTTGGGCGATCATATCCTTAATTCTCATAACTTTATGGGTTGAATAAGCATGGATATTACAAGGAGAAATTTGATGCTGATCACTGTTAGGGCTTAAAAGGTTAAGGTGGTCTTTCACCCAAAGAGTTAATTTGTTTGGTAAAAGTTTCCGGCAAAGTTCTTTTCTATTACTTTATAGGGATTCACGCCCTGGCATCAAAAATGAGTCTTTTCCAGTCACATGTCATACTAGTTAATGATTAACCAGCACGCTAAGTAAAAATAAGGGCTGTTGATTGCAAGAACGATATCTTACTAACGAGAAATAGCTTTTCTTTTAACTGAAATGGCCCAAAATTTGATTTCTCTGAACAATTCAACTTAAAATGAGAAAAAAACATCATTTTGACAACCACTCGTCATATAATTAGTTTTGACAAATGCGAGTATCTCGAGCGACGGGCTAAGCAAAATATCCACGCAATTCTAGAAAATAACAAAGGCATTCGCAGAAAGTCTGATTGTGTTGATTAGCTAGGTAAATTTACGGTATTTAACTGAAAGGAAGTTTTCTCGCAAAGAGGTGCGAAGATAACAAGACAAGTTAAGCGATTATTCTTGAAACGAACAAGTTCACAGCTAGAATAATCAATGACATCGCTAATTCGAAAATGTTTCGTTCTCGCTCTGAAGCAAACACGACAGTGAAAAGAAACAACATAGTAACAACTGGAGTAAACCAGTTTATTTAAGTCGACTGTGCATTTTAGGGGGCCCCTGACACTGAACAAAGTTCACTGAATCTAGTAAACACAAGAACAGTACACTGAACAGCAGACGAAAAAAAATGCCGGTAGAACTGAACATCGTCGTAACTAAACATTTTGATTACTTAGCGATATGTGAAAGAGAAATACCAACATTAACTGAATAAAACATGATTGTTCAACACTTACTGAGACCTTTAAGTTGTCTTCCTGTCAGGTCCATTCGCTCCTCAGCAAAGTCACAAGCGATACCTTTCCATCGATCACCTGAATCGCTCATCCACTGACCGCGCGCACATCGCAAAGACGGCCTGAAAGTCAAAGTCCTCATCCTGTCACTAAAACAACAATAATAAACAAAATAATAGTGACATGTTGTCGCCGAAACGTCATGTTTTAATCTCGCTCCTTTCTTTTTATTTTGAAATAATGGCAACCACCTGACACAAGGTACCCCATGCACCGAAGGTCCCTTATGTAGGGGGGATGACTTTTGCACTCAGTACGATAACTTGTCGCTCACGACAAGACAGTGAGGGAGGTGAACTGTCGACCCCTAAGCCGAATATTAAGACAGCCCCTTTCGCCACTAGCGCTCACATCCAACTTCAAGACATAACGTACATCCATATATAACATGGACAGGTGTCTTCCACGTGGTACGTGTTGAGGTTTGCATTTCAGGAGCATGCGTACTGCTAAAACTCATATAACGAATAGATAAATACCTCGTTGTTTATTTCAACAAAATGATCAGGCAATGATCAAAAATATGAAAAGCTAGGGGGAAAAAACACACTTGTGATTAGTCTATAAAGTCACTTAACGACAAGGGAATCTTTTCACTATATTAATTTTGTTTAAAAAAAAAACGCTCAATGTTTGTGATTGTTCATTCTACCCAAGCCTTGGCATCCGTACAGATCGACGTTGTAGTTCATTTTTTTTTTTATCTCAGTTAACCCTTTAACCTCTAATATCAGAGACAAAATTCTCCTATCTTGTCCCGTTACTTTTCTTATAAAAGTACTGTGGAGAAGTTATTAAAATATCAAGAAAATTCACCTTGGGCGATCATATCCTTAATTCTCATAACTTTATGGGTTGAATAAGCATGGATATTACAAGGAGAAATTTGATGCTGATCACTGTTAGGGCTTAAAAGGTTAAGGTGGTCTTTCACCCAAAGAGTTAATTTGTTTGGTAAAAGTTTCCGGCAAAGTTCTTTTCTATTACTTTATAGGGATTCACGCCCTGGCATCAAAAATGAGTCTTTTCCAGTCACATGTCATACTAGTTAATGATTAACCAGCACGCTAAGTAAAAATAAGGGCTGTTGATTGCAAGAACGATATCTTACTAACGAGAAATAGCTTTTCTTTTAACTGAAATGGCCCAAAATTTGATTTCTCTGAACAATTCAACTTAAAATGAGAAAAAAACATCATTTTGACAACCACTCGTCATATAATTAGTTTTGACAAATGCGAGTATCTCGAGCGACGGGCTAAGCAAAATATCCACGCAATTCTAGAAAATAACAAAGGCATTCGCAGAAAGTCTGATTGTGTTGATTAGCTAGGTAAATTTACGGTATTTAACTGAAAGGAAGTTTTCTCGCAAAGAGGTGCGAAGATAACAAGACAAGTTAAGCGATTATTCTTGAAACGAACAAGTTCACAGCTAGAATAATCAATGACATCGCTAATTCGAAAATGTTTCGTTCTCGCTCTGAAGCAAACACGACAGTGAAAAGAAACAACATAGTAACAACTGGAGTAAACCAGTTTATTTAAGTCGACTGTGCATTTTAGGGGGCCCCTGACACTGAACAAAGTTCACTGAATCTAGTAAACACAAGAACAGTACACTGAACAGCAGACGAAAAAAAATGCCGGTAGAACTGAACATCGTCGTAACTAAACATTTTGATTACTTAGCGATATGTGAAAGAGAAATACCAACATTAACTGAATAAAACATGATTGTTCAACACTTACTGAGACCTTTAAGTTGTCTTCCTGTCAGGTCCATTCGCTCCTCAGCAAAGTCACAAGCGATACCTTTCCATCGATCACCTGAATCGCTCATCCACTGACCGCGCGCACATCGCAAAGACGGCCTGAAAGTCAAAGTCCTCATCCTGTCACTAAAACAACAATAATAAACAAAATAATAGTGACATGTTGTCGCCGAAACGTCATGTTTTAATCTCGCTCCTTTCTTTTTATTTTGAAATAATGGCAACCACCTGACACAAGGTACCCCATGCACCGAAGGTCCCTTATGTAGGGGGGATGACTTTTGCACTCAGTACGATAACTTGTCGCTCACGACAAGACAGTGAGGGAGGTGAACTGTCGACCCCTAAGCCGAATATTAAGACAGCCCCTTTCGCCACTAGCGCTCACATCCAACTTCAAGACATAACGTACATCCATATATAACATGGACAGGTGTCTTCCACGTGGTACGTGTTGAGGTTTGCATTTCAGGAGCATGCGTACTGCTAAAACTCATATAACGAATAGATAAATACCTCGTTGTTTATTTCAACAAAATGATCAGGCAATGATCAAAAATATGAAAAGCTAGGGGGAAAAAACACACTTGTGATTAGTCTATAAAGTCACTTAACGACAAGGGAATCTTTTCACTATATTAATTTTGTTTAAAAAAAAAACGCTCAATGTTTGTGATTGTTCATTCTACCCAAGCCTTGGCATCCGTACAGATCGACGTTGTAGTTCATTTTTTTTTTTATCTCAGTTAACCCTTTAACCTCTAATATCAGAGACAAAATTCTCCTATCTTGTCCCGTTACTTTTCTTATAAAAGTACTGTGGAGAAGTTATTAAAATATCAAGAAAATTCACCTTGGGCGATCATATCCTTAATTCTCATAACTTTATGGGTTGAATAAGCATGGATATTACAAGGAGAAATTTGATGCTGATCACTGTTAGGGCTTAAAAGGTTAAGGTGGTCTTTCACCCAAAGAGTTAATTTGTTTGGTAAAAGTTTCCGGCAAAGTTCTTTTCTATTACTTTATAGGGATTCACGCCCTGGCATCAAAAATGAGTCTTTTCCAGTCACATGTCATACTAGTTAATGATTAACCAGCACGCTAAGTAAAAATAAGGGCTGTTGATTGCAAGAACGATATCTTACTAACGAGAAATAGCTTTTCTTTTAACTGAAATGGCCCAAAATTTGATTTCTCTGAACAATTCAACTTAAAATGAGAAAAAAACATCATTTTGACAACCACTCGTCATATAATTAGTTTTGACAAATGCGAGTATCTCGAGCGACGGGCTAAGCAAAATATCCACGCAATTCTAGAAAAT
>NW_028145994.1:20000-21653 GCF_977016875.1 Pavona decussata
AACCAGCTTCACTTTCATTGCGCCTCGGGGTTTCCAGCACCCAAAGACTCGCGCACATGTTAGACTCCTTGGTCCGTGTTTCAAGACGGGTCGGATGGACCCATATGACCGCCAACATCCCAAGCGCATGGTACGAGATCACCACCCCAACGACCGGCAGCAATCGCGGAGCACTGCAAGCAGTCCACCACATTCGACAACCGGCCGGAGGGACGGGACCCTAGCCTTACGAGAGGCATGCGCTGCACCGCCTCGGTCGGGCCCGAGCCGCGAGGAGAACCGGGCTGTAACAGACCGAGCGACCCCGAAGGGACGCACAGACCTACCTTTCCGGCACCTTTCAGACCCAGTCCCAACCGACGTTGACGCGCGCCCAAGAGAAGTGCGACGACCGGGAGCTCCGAGCCCGGGACCGCGGTCCATTCAGATCCGCAAACCCCGGGCCGGCACTACCCGCCGGCTGAATCTCAAACGGCGCATTGCTGAGTCCATTCGTTTCCCTTCCAACGGTTTCACGTACTTTTTAACTCTCTTTTCAAAGTTCTTTTCATCTTTCCCTCACGGTACTTGTTCGCTATCGGTCTCACGCCAGTATTTAGCTTTAGATGGAGTTTACCACCCGTTTTGGGCTGCATTCCCAAACAACCCGACTCTTCGAAAGCACATCGTGAGCGGCCGTCCGCGCCACAGACGGGGTTGTCACCCTCTGCGACGTGCTGTTCCAAGCAACTTAGGCATGGTCGGTCCGCCGAGAAAGTGCTTCTCGCAACTACAACTCGCCGAAGCGTTCAGGCCTCGGAGATTTCAAATTTGAGCTCTTCCCGCTTCACTCGCCGTTACTGGGGAATCCTTGTTAGTTTCTTTTCCTCCGCTTATTAATATGCTTAAATTCAGCGGGTAGCCTTGCCTGACCTGAGGTCCAGATAGTTATGTTTTTGTCGTGGGACTCCGCGCGCGCTCCGGACACTCACCCAGCCAAGGACCAAATGGATTTTTAGCCTTCGCATGGGGGTGCAGAACAACGCACGATGCGAGTCTCTCTGCTTTTCAAGGGACACGGCGGCATAAGTGTGCCGTGACGCCTCAATGCCGCACACTCAAGTGCGTTGGATGATATCCGACACTCAGGCAGACATGCTCCTGGGAGAACCCAAGAGCGCCATTTGCGTTCAAAGATTCGATGATTCACTGAATTCTGCAATTCACACTACTTATCGCAGCTGGCTGCGTTCTTCATCGATGCGTGAGCCAAGAGATCCACCGTTAAAAGTTGTCTCTCTTTTTTGTTTTCCAACACTATTGGTTCTCAGACTGAATAAACAAAGTTTGTAAAAACATAAAGTCGGGGCTGACCGAACGCACGCCAAGCGACGGACGACCATTTAACGGCACAGAGACCGACCCCTAAAAGATTGCGTACAGTTCACACGGTAAACAAGTCTCAAAGACTCGTTTTGGATTGTTTCATCGGTAATGATCCTTCCGCAGGTTCACCTACGGAAACCTTGTTACGACTTTTACTTCCTCTAAATGATCAAGTTTGACCAACTTTCCGGCATCCGGCGCTCTGTTGCCAGAGTATCGGCGCCAGTCAGGAGGCCTCACTAAACCATTCAATCGGTAGTAGCGACGGGCGGTGTGTACAAAGGGCAG
>NW_028145995.1:0-14366 GCF_977016875.1 Pavona decussata
AACAGTGATCAGCATCAAATTTCTCCTTGTAATATCCATGCTTATTCAACCCATAAAGTTATGAGAATTAAGGATATGATCGCCCAAGGTGAATTTTCTTGATATTTTAATAACTTCTCCACAGTACTTTTATAAGAAAAGTAACGGGACAAGATAGGAGAATTTTGTCTCTGATATTAGAGGTTAAAGGGTTAACTGAGATAAAAAAAAAAATGAACTACAACGTCGATCTGTACGGATGCCAAGGCTTGGGTAGAATGAACAATCACAAACATTGAGCGTTTTTTTTTTAAACAAAATTAATATAGTGAAAAGATTCCCTTGTCGTTAAGTGACTTTATAGACTAATCACAAGTGTGTTTTTTCCCCCTAGCTTTTCATATTTTTGATCATTGCCTGATCATTTTGTTGAAATAAACAACGAGGTATTTATCTATTCGTTATATGAGTTTTAGCAGTACGCATGCTCCTGAAATGCAAACCTCAACACGTACCACGTGGAAGACACCTGTCCATGTTATATATGGATGTACGTTATGTCTTGAAGTTGGATGTGAGCGCTAGTGGCGAAAGGGGCTGTCTTAATATTCGGCTTAGGGGTCGACAGTTCACCTCCCTCACTGTCTTGTCGTGAGCGACAAGTTATCGTACTGAGTGCAAAAGTCATCCCCCCTACATAAGGGACCTTCGGTGCATGGTACCTTGTGTCAGGTGGTTGCCATTATTTCAAAATAAAAAGAAAGGAGCGAGATTAAAACATGACGTTTCGGCGACAACATGTCACTATTATTTTGTTTATTATTGTTGTTTTAGTGACAGGATGAGGACTTTGACTTTCAGGCCGTCTTTGCGATGTGCGCGCGGTCAGTGGATGAGCGATTCAGGTGATCGATGGAAAGGTATCGCTTGTGACTTTGCTGAGGAGCGAATGGACCTGACAGGAAGACAACTTAAAGGTCTCAGTAAGTGTTGAACAATCATGTTTTATTCAGTTAATGTTGGTATTTCTCTTTCACATATCGCTAAGTAATCAAAATGTTTAGTTACGACGATGTTCAGTTCTACCGGCATTTTTTTTCGTCTGCTGTTCAGTGTACTGTTCTTGTGTTTACTAGATTCAGTGAACTTTGTTCAGTGTCAGGGGCCCCCTAAAATGCACAGTCGACTTAAATAAACTGGTTTACTCCAGTTGTTACTATGTTGTTTCTTTTCACTGTCGTGTTTGCTTCAGAGCGAGAACGAAACATTTTCGAATTAGCGATGTCATTGATTATTCTAGCTGTGAACTTGTTCGTTTCAAGAATAATCGCTTAACTTGTCTTGTTATCTTCGCACCTCTTTGCGAGAAAACTTCCTTTCAGTTAAATACCGTAAATTTACCTAGCTAATCAACACAATCAGACTTTCTGCGAATGCCTTTGTTATTTTCTAGAATTGCGTGGATATTTTGCTTAGCCCGTCGCTCGAGATACTCGCATTTGTCAAAACTAATTATATGACGAGTGGTTGTCAAAATGATGTTTTTTTCTCATTTTAAGTTGAATTGTTCAGAGAAATCAAATTTTGGGCCATTTCAGTTAAAAGAAAAGCTATTTCTCGTTAGTAAGATATCGTTCTTGCAATCAACAGCCCTTATTTTTACTTAGCGTGCTGGTTAATCATTAACTAGTATGACATGTGACTGGAAAAGACTCATTTTTGATGCCAGGGCGTGAATCCCTATAAAGTAATAGAAAAGAACTTTGCCGGAAACTTTTACCAAACAAATTAACTCTTTGGGTGAAAGACCACCTTAACCTTTTAAGCCCTAACAGTGATCAGCATCAAATTTCTCCTTGTAATATCCATGCTTATTCAACCCATAAAGTTATGAGAATTAAGGATATGATCGCCCAAGGTGAATTTTCTTGATATTTTAATAACTTCTCCACAGTACTTTTATAAGAAAAGTAACGGGACAAGATAGGAGAATTTTGTCTCTGATATTAGAGGTTAAAGGGTTAACTGAGATAAAAAAAAAAATGAACTACAACGTCGATCTGTACGGATGCCAAGGCTTGGGTAGAATGAACAATCACAAACATTGAGCGTTTTTTTTTTAAACAAAATTAATATAGTGAAAAGATTCCCTTGTCGTTAAGTGACTTTATAGACTAATCACAAGTGTGTTTTTTCCCCCTAGCTTTTCATATTTTTGATCATTGCCTGATCATTTTGTTGAAATAAACAACGAGGTATTTATCTATTCGTTATATGAGTTTTAGCAGTACGCATGCTCCTGAAATGCAAACCTCAACACGTACCACGTGGAAGACACCTGTCCATGTTATATATGGATGTACGTTATGTCTTGAAGTTGGATGTGAGCGCTAGTGGCGAAAGGGGCTGTCTTAATATTCGGCTTAGGGGTCGACAGTTCACCTCCCTCACTGTCTTGTCGTGAGCGACAAGTTATCGTACTGAGTGCAAAAGTCATCCCCCCTACATAAGGGACCTTCGGTGCATGGGGTACCTTGTGTCAGGTGGTTGCCATTATTTCAAAATAAAAAGAAAGGAGCGAGATTAAAACATGACGTTTCGGCGACAACATGTCACTATTATTTTGTTTATTATTGTTGTTTTAGTGACAGGATGAGGACTTTGACTTTCAGGCCGTCTTTGCGATGTGCGCGCGGTCAGTGGATGAGCGATTCAGGTGATCGATGGAAAGGTATCGCTTGTGACTTTGCTGAGGAGCGAATGGACCTGACAGGAAGACAACTTAAAGGTCTCAGTAAGTGTTGAACAATCATGTTTTATTCAGTTAATGTTGGTATTTCTCTTTCACATATCGCTAAGTAATCAAAATGTTTAGTTACGACGATGTTCAGTTCTACCGGCATTTTTTTTCGTCTGCTGTTCAGTGTACTGTTCTTGTGTTTACTAGATTCAGTGAACTTTGTTCAGTGTCAGGGGCCCCCTAAAATGCACAGTCGACTTAAATAAACTGGTTTACTCCAGTTGTTACTATGTTGTTTCTTTTCACTGTCGTGTTTGCTTCAGAGCGAGAACGAAACATTTTCGAATTAGCGATGTCATTGATTATTCTAGCTGTGAACTTGTTCGTTTCAAGAATAATCGCTTAACTTGTCTTGTTATCTTCGCACCTCTTTGCGAGAAAACTTCCTTTCAGTTAAATACCGTAAATTTACCTAGCTAATCAACACAATCAGACTTTCTGCGAATGCCTTTGTTATTTTCTAGAATTGCGTGGATATTTTGCTTAGCCCGTCGCTCGAGATACTCGCATTTGTCAAAACTAATTATATGACGAGTGGTTGTCAAAATGATGTTTTTTTCTCATTTTAAGTTGAATTGTTCAGAGAAATCAAATTTTGGGCCATTTCAGTTAAAAGAAAAGCTATTTCTCGTTAGTAAGATATCGTTCTTGCAATCAACAGCCCTTATTTTTACTTAGCGTGCTGGTTAATCATTAACTAGTATGACATGTGACTGGAAAAGACTCATTTTTGATGCCAGGGCGTGAATCCCTATAAAGTAATAGAAAAGAACTTTGCCGGAAACTTTTACCAAACAAATTAACTCTTTGGGTGAAAGACCACCTTAACCTTTTAAGCCCTAACAGTGATCAGCATCAAATTTCTCCTTGTAATATCCATGCTTATTCAACCCATAAAGTTATGAGAATTAAGGATATGATCGCCCAAGGTGAATTTTCTTGATATTTTAATAACTTCTCCACAGTACTTTTATAAGAAAAGTAACGGGACAAGATAGGAGAATTTTGTCTCTGATATTAGAGGTTAAAGGGTTAACTGAGATAAAAAAAAAAATGAACTACAACGTCGATCTGTACGGATGCCAAGGCTTGGGTAGAATGAACAATCACAAACATTGAGCGTTTTTTTTTTAAACAAAATTAATATAGTGAAAAGATTCCCTTGTCGTTAAGTGACTTTATAGACTAATCACAAGTGTGTTTTTTCCCCCTAGCTTTTCATATTTTTGATCATTGCCTGATCATTTTGTTGAAATAAACAACGAGGTATTTATCTATTCGTTATATGAGTTTTAGCAGTACGCATGCTCCTGAAATGCAAACCTCAACACGTACCACGTGGAAGACACCTGTCCATGTTATATATGGATGTACGTTATGTCTTGAAGTTGGATGTGAGCGCTAGTGGCGAAAGGGGCTGTCTTAATATTCGGCTTAGGGGTCGACAGTTCACCTCCCTCACTGTCTTGTCGTGAGCGACAAGTTATCGTACTGAGTGCAAAAGTCATCCCCCCTACATAAGGGACCTTCGGTGCATGGGGTACCTTGTGTCAGGTGGTTGCCATTATTTCAAAATAAAAAGAAAGGAGCGAGATTAAAACATGACGTTTCGGCGACAACATGTCACTATTATTTTGTTTATTATTGTTGTTTTAGTGACAGGATGAGGACTTTGACTTTCAGGCCGTCTTTGCGATGTGCGCGCGGTCAGTGGATGAGCGATTCAGGTGATCGATGGAAAGGTATCGCTTGTGACTTTGCTGAGGAGCGAATGGACCTGACAGGAAGACAACTTAAAGGTCTCAGTAAGTGTTGAACAATCATGTTTTATTCAGTTAATGTTGGTATTTCTCTTTCACATATCGCTAAGTAATCAAAATGTTTAGTTACGACGATGTTCAGTTCTACCGGCATTTTTTTTCGTCTGCTGTTCAGTGTACTGTTCTTGTGTTTACTAGATTCAGTGAACTTTGTTCAGTGTCAGGGGCCCCCTAAAATGCACAGTCGACTTAAATAAACTGGTTTACTCCAGTTGTTACTATGTTGTTTCTTTTCACTGTCGTGTTTGCTTCAGAGCGAGAACGAAACATTTTCGAATTAGCGATGTCATTGATTATTCTAGCTGTGAACTTGTTCGTTTCAAGAATAATCGCTTAACTTGTCTTGTTATCTTCGCACCTCTTTGCGAGAAAACTTCCTTTCAGTTAAATACCGTAAATTTACCTAGCTAATCAACACAATCAGACTTTCTGCGAATGCCTTTGTTATTTTCTAGAATTGCGTGGATATTTTGCTTAGCCCGTCGCTCGAGATACTCGCATTTGTCAAAACTAATTATATGACGAGTGGTTGTCAAAATGATGTTTTTTTCTCATTTTAAGTTGAATTGTTCAGAGAAATCAAATTTTGGGCCATTTCAGTTAAAAGAAAAGCTATTTCTCGTTAGTAAGATATCGTTCTTGCAATCAACAGCCCTTATTTTTACTTAGCGTGCTGGTTAATCATTAACTAGTATGACATGTGACTGGAAAAGACTCATTTTTGATGCCAGGGCGTGAATCCCTATAAAGTAATAGAAAAGAACTTTGCCGGAAACTTTTACCAAACAAATTAACTCTTTGGGTGAAAGACCACCTTAACCTTTTAAGCCCTAACAGTGATCAGCATCAAATTTCTCCTTGTAATATCCATGCTTATTCAACCCATAAAGTTATGAGAATTAAGGATATGATCGCCCAAGGTGAATTTTCTTGATATTTTAATAACTTCTCCACAGTACTTTTATAAGAAAAGTAACGGGACAAGATAGGAGAATTTTGTCTCTGATATTAGAGGTTAAAGGGTTAACTGAGATAAAAAAAAAAATGAACTACAACGTCGATCTGTACGGATGCCAAGGCTTGGGTAGAATGAACAATCACAAACATTGAGCGTTTTTTTTTTAAACAAAATTAATATAGTGAAAAGATTCCCTTGTCGTTAAGTGACTTTATAGACTAATCACAAGTGTGTTTTTTCCCCCTAGCTTTTCATATTTTTGATCATTGCCTGATCATTTTGTTGAAATAAACAACGAGGTATTTATCTATTCGTTATATGAGTTTTAGCAGTACGCATGCTCCTGAAATGCAAACCTCAACACGTACCACGTGGAAGACACCTGTCCATGTTATATATGGATGTACGTTATGTCTTGAAGTTGGATGTGAGCGCTAGTGGCGAAAGGGGCTGTCTTAATATTCGGCTTAGGGGTCGACAGTTCACCTCCCTCACTGTCTTGTCGTGAGCGACAAGTTATCGTACTGAGTGCAAAAGTCATCCCCCCTACATAAGGGACCTTCGGTGCATGGGGTACCTTGTGTCAGGTGGTTGCCATTATTTCAAAATAAAAAGAAAGGAGCGAGATTAAAACATGACGTTTCGGCGACAACATGTCACTATTATTTTGTTTATTATTGTTGTTTTAGTGACAGGATGAGGACTTTGACTTTCAGGCCGTCTTTGCGATGTGCGCGCGCGGTCAGTGGATGAGCGATTCAGGTGATCGATGGAAAGGTATCGCTTGTGACTTTGCTGAGGAGCGAATGGACCTGACAGGAAGACAACTTAAAGGTCTCAGTAAGTGTTGAACAATCATGTTTTATTCAGTTAATGTTGGTATTTCTCTTTCACATATCGCTAAGTAATCAAAATGTTTAGTTACGACGATGTTCAGTTCTACCGGCATTTTTTTTCGTCTGCTGTTCAGTGTACTGTTCTTGTGTTTACTAGATTCAGTGAACTTTGTTCAGTGTCAGGGGCCCCCTAAAATGCACAGTCGACTTAAATAAACTGGTTTACTCCAGTTGTTACTATGTTGTTTCTTTTCACTGTCGTGTTTGCTTCAGAGCGAGAACGAAACATTTTCGAATTAGCGATGTCATTGATTATTCTAGCTGTGAACTTGTTCGTTTCAAGAATAATCGCTTAACTTGTCTTGTTATCTTCGCACCTCTTTGCGAGAAAACTTCCTTTCAGTTAAATACCGTAAATTTACCTAGCTAATCAACACAATCAGACTTTCTGCGAATGCCTTTGTTATTTTCTAGAATTGCGTGGATATTTTGCTTAGCCCGTCGCTCGAGATACTCGCATTTGTCAAAACTAATTATATGACGAGTGGTTGTCAAAATGATGTTTTTTTCTCATTTTAAGTTGAATTGTTCAGAGAAATCAAATTTTGGGCCATTTCAGTTAAAAGAAAAGCTATTTCTCGTTAGTAAGATATCGTTCTTGCAATCAACAGCCCTTATTTTTACTTAGCGTGCTGGTTAATCATTAACTAGTATGACATGTGACTGGAAAAGACTCATTTTTGATGCCAGGGCGTGAATCCCTATAAAGTAATAGAAAAGAACTTTGCCGGAAACTTTTACCAAACAAATTAACTCTTTGGGTGAAAGACCACCTTAACCTTTTAAGCCCTAACAGTGATCAGCATCAAATTTCTCCTTGTAATATCCATGCTTATTCAACCCATAAAGTTATGAGAATTAAGGATATGATCGCCCAAGGTGAATTTTCTTGATATTTTAATAACTTCTCCACAGTACTTTTATAAGAAAAGTAACGGGACAAGATAGGAGAATTTTGTCTCTGATATTAGAGGTTAAAGGGTTAACTGAGATAAAAAAAAAAATGAACTACAACGTCGATCTGTACGGATGCCAAGGCTTGGGTAGAATGAACAATCACAAACATTGAGCGTTTTTTTTTTAAACAAAATTAATATAGTGAAAAGATTCCCTTGTCGTTAAGTGACTTTATAGACTAATCACAAGTGTGTTTTTTCCCCCTAGCTTTTCATATTTTTGATCATTGCCTGATCATTTTGTTGAAATAAACAACGAGGTATTTATCTATTCGTTATATGAGTTTTAGCAGTACGCATGCTCCTGAAATGCAAACCTCAACACGTACCACGTGGAAGACACCTGTCCATGTTATATATGGATGTACGTTATGTCTTGAAGTTGGATGTGAGCGCTAGTGGCGAAAGGGGCTGTCTTAATATTCGGCTTAGGGGTCGACAGTTCACCTCCCTCACTGTCTTGTCGTGAGCGACAAGTTATCGTACTGAGTGCAAAAGTCATCCCCCCTACATAAGGGACCTTCGGTGCATGGGGTACCTTGTGTCAGGTGGTTGCCATTATTTCAAAATAAAAAGAAAGGAGCGAGATTAAAACATGACGTTTCGGCGACAACATGTCACTATTATTTTGTTTATTATTGTTGTTTTAGTGACAGGATGAGGACTTTGACTTTCAGGCCGTCTTTGCGATGTGCGCGCGGTCAGTGGATGAGCGATTCAGGTGATCGATGGAAAGGTATCGCTTGTGACTTTGCTGAGGAGCGAATGGACCTGACAGGAAGACAACTTAAAGGTCTCAGTAAGTGTTGAACAATCATGTTTTATTCAGTTAATGTTGGTATTTCTCTTTCACATATCGCTAAGTAATCAAAATGTTTAGTTACGACGATGTTCAGTTCTACCGGCATTTTTTTTCGTCTGCTGTTCAGTGTACTGTTCTTGTGTTTACTAGATTCAGTGAACTTTGTTCAGTGTCAGGGGCCCCCTAAAATGCACAGTCGACTTAAATAAACTGGTTTACTCCAGTTGTTACTATGTTGTTTCTTTTCACTGTCGTGTTTGCTTCAGAGCGAGAACGAAACATTTTCGAATTAGCGATGTCATTGATTATTCTAGCTGTGAACTTGTTCGTTTCAAGAATAATCGCTTAACTTGTCTTGTTATCTTCGCACCTCTTTGCGAGAAAACTTCCTTTCAGTTAAATACCGTAAATTTACCTAGCTAATCAACACAATCAGACTTTCTGCGAATGCCTTTGTTATTTTCTAGAATTGCGTGGATATTTTGCTTAGCCCGTCGCTCGAGATACTCGCATTTGTCAAAACTAATTATATGACGAGTGGTTGTCAAAATGATGTTTTTTTCTCATTTTAAGTTGAATTGTTCAGAGAAATCAAATTTTGGGCCATTTCAGTTAAAAGAAAAGCTATTTCTCGTTAGTAAGATATCGTTCTTGCAATCAACAGCCCTTATTTTTACTTAGCGTGCTGGTTAATCATTAACTAGTATGACATGTGACTGGAAAAGACTCATTTTTGATGCCAGGGCGTGAATCCCTATAAAGTAATAGAAAAGAACTTTGCCGGAAACTTTTACCAAACAAATTAACTCTTTGGGTGAAAGACCACCTTAACCTTTTAAGCCCTAACAGTGATCAGCATCAAATTTCTCCTTGTAATATCCATGCTTATTCAACCCATAAAGTTATGAGAATTAAGGATATGATCGCCCAAGGTGAATTTTCTTGATATTTTAATAACTTCTCCACAGTACTTTTATAAGAAAAGTAACGGGACAAGATAGGAGAATTTTGTCTCTGATATTAGAGGTTAAAGGGTTAACTGAGATAAAAAAAAAAATGAACTACAACGTCGATCTGTACGGATGCCAAGGCTTGGGTAGAATGAACAATCACAAACATTGAGCGTTTTTTTTTTAAACAAAATTAATATAGTGAAAAGATTCCCTTGTCGTTAAGTGACTTTATAGACTAATCACAAGTGTGTTTTTTCCCCCTAGCTTTTCATATTTTTGATCATTGCCTGATCATTTTGTTGAAATAAACAACGAGGTATTTATCTATTCGTTATATGAGTTTTAGCAGTACGCATGCTCCTGAAATGCAAACCTCAACACGTACCACGTGGAAGACACCTGTCCATGTTATATATGGATGTACGTTATGTCTTGAAGTTGGATGTGAGCGCTAGTGGCGAAAGGGGCTGTCTTAATATTCGGCTTAGGGGTCGACAGTTCACCTCCCTCACTGTCTTGTCGTGAGCGACAAGTTATCGTACTGAGTGCAAAAGTCATCCCCCCTACATAAGGGACCTTCGGTGCATGGGGTACCTTGTGTCAGGTGGTTGCCATTATTTCAAAATAAAAAGAAAGGAGCGAGATTAAAACATGACGTTTCGGCGACAACATGTCACTATTATTTTGTTTATTATTGTTGTTTTAGTGACAGGATGAGGACTTTGACTTTCAGGCCGTCTTTGCGATGTGCGCGCGGTCAGTGGATGAGCGATTCAGGTGATCGATGGAAAGGTATCGCTTGTGACTTTGCTGAGGAGCGAATGGACCTGACAGGAAGACAACTTAAAGGTCTCAGTAAGTGTTGAACAATCATGTTTTATTCAGTTAATGTTGGTATTTCTCTTTCACATATCGCTAAGTAATCAAAATGTTTAGTTACGACGATGTTCAGTTCTACCGGCATTTTTTTTCGTCTGCTGTTCAGTGTACTGTTCTTGTGTTTACTAGATTCAGTGAACTTTGTTCAGTGTCAGGGGCCCCCTAAAATGCACAGTCGACTTAAATAAACTGGTTTACTCCAGTTGTTACTATGTTGTTTCTTTTCACTGTCGTGTTTGCTTCAGAGCGAGAACGAAACATTTTCGAATTAGCGATGTCATTGATTATTCTAGCTGTGAACTTGTTCGTTTCAAGAATAATCGCTTAACTTGTCTTGTTATCTTCGCACCTCTTTGCGAGAAAACTTCCTTTCAGTTAAATACCGTAAATTTACCTAGCTAATCAACACAATCAGACTTTCTGCGAATGCCTTTGTTATTTTCTAGAATTGCGTGGATATTTTGCTTAGCCCGTCGCTCGAGATACTCGCATTTGTCAAAACTAATTATATGACGAGTGGTTGTCAAAATGATGTTTTTTTCTCATTTTAAGTTGAATTGTTCAGAGAAATCAAATTTTGGGCCATTTCAGTTAAAAGAAAAGCTATTTCTCGTTAGTAAGATATCGTTCTTGCAATCAACAGCCCTTATTTTTACTTAGCGTGCTGGTTAATCATTAACTAGTATGACATGTGACTGGAAAAGACTCATTTTTGATGCCAGGGCGTGAATCCCTATAAAGTAATAGAAAAGAACTTTGCCGGAAACTTTTACCAAACAAATTAACTCTTTGGGTGAAAGACCACCTTAACCTTTTAAGCCCTAACAGTGATCAGCATCAAATTTCTCCTTGTAATATCCATGCTTATTCAACCCATAAAGTTATGAGAATTAAGGATATGATCGCCCAAGGTGAATTTTCTTGATATTTTAATAACTTCTCCACAGTACTTTTATAAGAAAAGTAACGGGACAAGATAGGAGAATTTTGTCTCTGATATTAGAGGTTAAAGGGTTAACTGAGATAAAAAAAAAAATGAACTACAACGTCGATCTGTACGGATGCCAAGGCTTGGGTAGAATGAACAATCACAAACATTGAGCGTTTTTTTTTTAAACAAAATTAATATAGTGAAAAGATTCCCTTGTCGTTAAGTGACTTTATAGACTAATCACAAGTGTGTTTTTTCCCCCTAGCTTTTCATATTTTTGATCATTGCCTGATCATTTTGTTGAAATAAACAACGAGGTATTTATCTATTCGTTATATGAGTTTTAGCAGTACGCATGCTCCTGAAATGCAAACCTCAACACGTACCACGTGGAAGACACCTGTCCATGTTATATATGGATGTACGTTATGTCTTGAAGTTGGATGTGAGCGCTAGTGGCGAAAGGGGCTGTCTTAATATTCGGCTTAGGGGTCGACAGTTCACCTCCCTCACTGTCTTGTCGTGAGCGACAAGTTATCGTACTGAGTGCAAAAGTCATCCCCCCTACATAAGGGACCTTCGGTGCATGGGGTACCTTGTGTCAGGTGGTTGCCATTATTTCAAAATAAAAAGAAAGGAGCGAGATTAAAACATGACGTTTCGGCGACAACATGTCACTATTATTTTGTTTATTATTGTTGTTTTAGTGACAGGATGAGGACTTTGACTTTCAGGCCGTCTTTGCGATGTGCGCGCGGTCAGTGGATGAGCGATTCAGGTGATCGATGGAAAGGTATCGCTTGTGACTTTGCTGAGGAGCGAATGGACCTGACAGGAAGACAACTTAAAGGTCTCAGTAAGTGTTGAACAATCATGTTTTATTCAGTTAATGTTGGTATTTCTCTTTCACATATCGCTAAGTAATCAAAATGTTTAGTTACGACGATGTTCAGTTCTACCGGCATTTTTTTTCGTCTGCTGTTCAGTGTACTGTTCTTGTGTTTACTAGATTCAGTGAACTTTGTTCAGTGTCAGGGGCCCCCTAAAATGCACAGTCGACTTAAATAAACTGGTTTACTCCAGTTGTTACTATGTTGTTTCTTTTCACTGTCGTGTTTGCTTCAGAGCGAGAACGAAACATTTTCGAATTAGCGATGTCATTGATTATTCTAGCTGTGAACTTGTTCGTTTCAAGAATAATCGCTTAACTTGTCTTGTTATCTTCGCACCTCTTTGCGAGAAAACTTCCTTTCAGTTAAATACCGTAAATTTACCTAGCTAATCAACACAATCAGACTTTCTGCGAATGCCTTTGTTATTTTCTAGAATTGCGTGGATATTTTGCTTAGCCCGTCGCTCGAGATACTCGCATTTGTCAAAACTAATTATATGACGAGTGGTTGTCAAAATGATGTTTTTTTCTCATTTTAAGTTGAATTGTTCAGAGAAATCAAATTTTGGGCCATTTCAGTTAAAAGAAAAGCTATTTCTCGTTAGTAAGATATCGTTCTTGCAATCAACAGCCCTTATTTTTACTTAGCGTGCTGGTTAATCATTAACTAGTATGACATGTGACTGGAAAAGACTCATTTTTGATGCCAGGGCGTGAATCCCTATAAAGTAATAGAAAAGAACTTTGCCGGAAACTTTTACCAAACAAATTAACTCTTTGGGTGAAAGACCACCTTAACCTTTTAAGCCCTAACAGTGATCAGCATCAAATTTCTCCTTGTAATATCCATGCTTATTCAACCCATAAAGTTATGAGAATTAAGGATATGATCGCCCAAGGTGAATTTTCTTGATATTTTAATAACTTCTCCACAGTACTTTTATAAGAAAAGTAACGGGACAAGATAGGAGAATTTTGTCTCTGATATTAGAGGTTAAAGGGTTAACTGAGATAAAAAAAAAAATGAACTACAACGTCGATCTGTACGGATGCCAAGGCTTGGGTAGAATGAACAATCACAAACATTGAGCGTTTTTTTTTTAAACAAAATTAATATAGTGAAAAGATTCCCTTGTCGTTAAGTGACTTTATAGACTAATCACAAGTGTGTTTTTTCCCCTAGCTTTTCATATTTTTGATCATTGCCTGATCATTTTGTTGAAATAAACAACGAGGTATTTATCTATTCGTTATATGAGTTTTAGCAGTACGCATGCTCCTGAAATGCAAACCTCAACACGTACCACGTGGAAGACACCTGTCCATGTTATATATGGATGTACGTTATGTCTTGAAGTTGGATGTGAGCGCTAGTGGCGAAAGGGGCTGTCTTAATATTCGGCTTAGGGGTCGACAGTTCACCTCCCTCACTGTCTTGTCGTGAGCGACAAGTTATCGTACTGAGTGCAAAAGTCATCCCCCCTACATAAGGGACCTTCGGTGCATGGGGTACCTTGTGTCAGGTGGTTGCCATTATTTCAAAATAAAAAGAAAGGAGCGAGATTAAAACATGACGTTTCGGCGACAACATGTCACTATTATTTTGTTTATTATTGTTGTTTTAGTGACAGGATGAGGACTTTGACTTTCAGGCCGTCTTTGCGATGTGCGCGCGGTCAGTGGATGAGCGATTCAGGTGATCGATGGAAAGGTATCGCTTGTGACTTTGCTGAGGAGCGAATGGACCTGACAGGAAGACAACTTAAAGGTCTCAGTAAGTGTTGAACAATCATGTTTTATTCAGTTAATGTTGGTATTTCTCTTTCACATATCGCTAAGTAATCAAAATGTTTAGTTACGACGATGTTCAGTTCTACCGGCATTTTTTTTCGTCTGCTGTTCAGTGTACTGTTCTTGTGTTTACTAGATTCAGTGAACTTTGTTCAGTGTCAGGGGCCCCCTAAAATGCACAGTCGACTTAAATAAACTGGTTTACTCCAGTTGTTACTATGTTGTTTCTTTTCACTGTCGTGTTTGCTTCAGAGCGAGAACGAAACATTTTCGAATTAGCGATGTCATTGATTATTCTAGCTGTGAACTTGTTCGTTTCAAGAATAATCGCTTTAACTTGTCTTGTTATCTTCGCACCTCTTTGCGAGAAAACTTCCTTTCAGTTAAATACCGTAAATTTACCTAGCTAATCAACACAATCAGACTTTCTGCGAATGCCTTTGTTATTTTCTAGAATTGCGTGGATATTTTGCTTAGCCCGTCGCTCGAGATACTCGCATTTGTCAAAACTAATTATATGACGAGTGGTTGTCAAAATGATGTTTTTTCTCATTTTAAGTTGAATTGTTCAGAGAAATCAAATTTTGGGCCATTTCAGTTAAAAGAAAAGCTATTTCTCGTTAGTAAGATATCGTTCTTGCAATCAACAGCCCTTATTTTTACTTAGCGTGCTGGTTAATCATTAACTAGTATGACATGTGACTGGAAA
>NW_028145996.1:0-15979 GCF_977016875.1 Pavona decussata
TTCTACCCAAGCCTTGGCATCCGTACAGATCGACGTTGTAGTTCATTTTTTTTTTTTATCTCAGTTAACCCTTTAACCTCTAATATCAGAGACAAAATTCTCCTATCTTGTCCCGTTACTTTTCTTATAAAAGTACTGTGGAGAAGTTATTAAAATATCAAGAAAATTCACCTTGGGCGATCATATCCTTAATTCTCATAACTTTATGGGTTGAATAAGCATGGATATTACAAGGAGAAATTTGATGCTGATCACTGTTAGGGCTTAAAAGGTTAAGGTGGTCTTTCACCCAAAGAGTTAATTTGTTTGGTAAAAGTTTCCGGCAAAGTTCTTTTCTATTACTTTATAGGGATTCACGCCCTGGCATCAAAAATGAGTCTTTTCCAGTCACATGTCATACTAGTTAATGATTAACCAGCACGCTAAGTAAAAATAAGGGCTGTTGATTGCAAGAACGATATCTTACTAACGAGAAATAGCTTTTCTTTTAACTGAAATGGCCCAAAATTTGATTTCTCTGAACAATTCAACTTAAAATGAGAAAAAAACATCATTTTGACAACCACTCGTCATATAATTAGTTTTGACAAATGCGAGTATCTCGAGCGACGGGCTAAGCAAAATATCCACGCAATTCTAGAAAATAACAAAGGCATTCGCAGAAAGTCTGATTGTGTTGATTAGCTAGGTAAATTTACGGTATTTAACTGAAAGGAAGTTTTCTCGCAAAGAGGTGCGAAGATAACAAGACAAGTTAAGCGATTATTCTTGAAACGAACAAGTTCACAGCTAGAATAATCAATGACATCGCTAATTCGAAAATGTTTCGTTCTCGCTCTGAAGCAAACACGACAGTGAAAAGAAACAACATAGTAACAACTGGAGTAAACCAGTTTATTTAAGTCGACTGTGCATTTTAGGGGGCCCCTGACACTGAACAAAGTTCACTGAATCTAGTAAACACAAGAACAGTACACTGAACAGCAGACGAAAAAAAATGCCGGTAGAACTGAACATCGTCGTAACTAAACATTTTGATTACTTAGCGATATGTGAAAGAGAAATACCAACATTAACTGAATAAAACATGATTGTTCAACACTTACTGAGACCTTTAAGTTGTCTTCCTGTCAGGTCCATTCGCTCCTCAGCAAAGTCACAAGCGATACCTTTCCATCGATCACCTGAATCGCTCATCCACTGACCGCGCGCACATCGCAAAGACGGCCTGAAAGTCAAAGTCCTCATCCTGTCACTAAAACAACAATAATAAACAAAATAATAGTGACATGTTGTCGCCGAAACGTCATGTTTTAATCTCGCTCCTTTCTTTTTATTTTGAAATAATGGCAACCACCTGACACAAGGTACCCCATGCACCGAAGGTCCCTTATGTAGGGGGGATGACTTTTGCACTCAGTACGATAACTTGTCGCTCACGACAAGACAGTGAGGGAGGTGAACTGTCGACCCCTAAGCCGAATATTAAGACAGCCCCTTTCGCCACTAGCGCTCACATCCAACTTCAAGACATAACGTACATCCATATATAACATGGACAGGTGTCTTCCACGTGGTACGTGTTGAGGTTTGCATTTCAGGAGCATGCGTACTGCTAAAACTCATATAACGAATAGATAAATACCTCGTTGTTTATTTCAACAAAATGATCAGGCAATGATCAAAAATATGAAAAGCTAGGGGGAAAAAACACACTTGTGATTAGTCTATAAAGTCACTTAACGACAAGGGAATCTTTTCACTATATTAATTTTGTTTAAAAAAAAAACGCTCAATGTTTGTGATTGTTCATTCTACCCAAGCCTTGGCATCCGTACAGATCGACGTTGTAGTTCATTTTTTTTTTTATCTCAGTTAACCCTTTAACCTCTAATATCAGAGACAAAATTCTCCTATCTTGTCCCGTTACTTTTCTTATAAAAGTACTGTGGAGAAGTTATTAAAATATCAAGAAAATTCACCTTGGGCGATCATATCCTTAATTCTCATAACTTTATGGGTTGAATAAGCATGGATATTACAAGGAGAAATTTGATGCTGATCACTGTTAGGGCTTAAAAGGTTAAGGTGGTCTTTCACCCAAAGAGTTAATTTGTTTGGTAAAAGTTTCCGGCAAAGTTCTTTTCTATTACTTTATAGGGATTCACGCCCTGGCATCAAAAATGAGTCTTTTCCAGTCACATGTCATACTAGTTAATGATTAACCAGCACGCTAAGTAAAAATAAGGGCTGTTGATTGCAAGAACGATATCTTACTAACGAGAAATAGCTTTTCTTTTAACTGAAATGGCCCAAAATTTGATTTCTCTGAACAATTCAACTTAAAATGAGAAAAAAACATCATTTTGACAACCACTCGTCATATAATTAGTTTTGACAAATGCGAGTATCTCGAGCGACGGGCTAAGCAAAATATCCACGCAATTCTAGAAAATAACAAAGGCATTCGCAGAAAGTCTGATTGTGTTGATTAGCTAGGTAAATTTACGGTATTTAACTGAAAGGAAGTTTTCTCGCAAAGAGGTGCGAAGATAACAAGACAAGTTAAGCGATTATTCTTGAAACGAACAAGTTCACAGCTAGAATAATCAATGACATCGCTAATTCGAAAATGTTTCGTTCTCGCTCTGAAGCAAACACGACAGTGAAAAGAAACAACATAGTAACAACTGGAGTAAACCAGTTTATTTAAGTCGACTGTGCATTTTAGGGGGCCCCTGACACTGAACAAAGTTCACTGAATCTAGTAAACACAAGAACAGTACACTGAACAGCAGACGAAAAAAAATGCCGGTAGAACTGAACATCGTCGTAACTAAACATTTTGATTACTTAGCGATATGTGAAAGAGAAATACCAACATTAACTGAATAAAACATGATTGTTCAACACTTACTGAGACCTTTAAGTTGTCTTCCTGTCAGGTCCATTCGCTCCTCAGCAAAGTCACAAGCGATACCTTTCCATCGATCACCTGAATCGCTCATCCACTGACCGCGCGCACATCGCAAAGACGGCCTGAAAGTCAAAGTCCTCATCCTGTCACTAAAACAACAATAATAAACAAAATAATAGTGACATGTTGTCGCCGAAACGTCATGTTTTAATCTCGCTCCTTTCTTTTTATTTTGAAATAATGGCAACCACCTGACACAAGGTACCCCATGCACCGAAGGTCCCTTATGTAGGGGGGATGACTTTTGCACTCAGTACGATAACTTGTCGCTCACGACAAGACAGTGAGGGAGGTGAACTGTCGACCCCTAAGCCGAATATTAAGACAGCCCCTTTCGCCACTAGCGCTCACATCCAACTTCAAGACATAACGTACATCCATATATAACATGGACAGGTGTCTTCCACGTGGTACGTGTTGAGGTTTGCATTTCAGGAGCATGCGTACTGCTAAAACTCATATAACGAATAGATAAATACCTCGTTGTTTATTTCAACAAAATGATCAGGCAATGATCAAAAATATGAAAAGCTAGGGGGAAAAAACACACTTGTGATTAGTCTATAAAGTCACTTAACGACAAGGGAATCTTTTCACTATATTAATTTTGTTTAAAAAAAAACGCTCAATGTTTGTGATTGTTCATTCTACCCAAGCCTTGGCATCCGTACAGATCGACGTTGTAGTTCATTTTTTTTTTTATCTCAGTTAACCCTTTAACCTCTAATATCAGAGACAAAATTCTCCTATCTTGTCCCGTTACTTTTCTTATAAAAGTACTGTGGAGAAGTTATTAAAATATCAAGAAAATTCACCTTGGGCGATCATATCCTTAATTCTCATAACTTTATGGGTTGAATAAGCATGGATATTACAAGGAGAAATTTGATGCTGATCACTGTTAGGGCTTAAAAGGTTAAGGTGGTCTTTCACCCAAAGAGTTAATTTGTTTGGTAAAAGTTTCCGGCAAAGTTCTTTTCTATTACTTTATAGGGATTCACGCCCTGGCATCAAAAATGAGTCTTTTCCAGTCACATGTCATACTAGTTAATGATTAACCAGCACGCTAAGTAAAAATAAGGGCTGTTGATTGCAAGAACGATATCTTACTAACGAGAAATAGCTTTTCTTTTAACTGAAATGGCCCAAAATTTGATTTCTCTGAACAATTCAACTTAAAATGAGAAAAAAACATCATTTTGACAACCACTCGTCATATAATTAGTTTTGACAAATGCGAGTATCTCGAGCGACGGGCTAAGCAAAATATCCACGCAATTCTAGAAAATAACAAAGGCATTCGCAGAAAGTCTGATTGTGTTGATTAGCTAGGTAAATTTACGGTATTTAACTGAAAGGAAGTTTTCTCGCAAAGAGGTGCGAAGATAACAAGACAAGTTAAGCGATTATTCTTGAAACGAACAAGTTCACAGCTAGAATAATCAATGACATCGCTAATTCGAAAATGTTTCGTTCTCGCTCTGAAGCAAACACGACAGTGAAAAGAAACAACATAGTAACAACTGGAGTAAACCAGTTTATTTAAGTCGACTGTGCATTTTAGGGGGCCCCTGACACTGAACAAAGTTCACTGAATCTAGTAAACACAAGAACAGTACACTGAACAGCAGACGAAAAAAAATGCCGGTAGAACTGAACATCGTCGTAACTAAACATTTTGATTACTTAGCGATATGTGAAAGAGAAATACCAACATTAACTGAATAAAACATGATTGTTCAACACTTACTGAGACCTTTAAGTTGTCTTCCTGTCAGGTCCATTCGCTCCTCAGCAAAGTCACAAGCGATACCTTTCCATCGATCACCTGAATCGCTCATCCACTGACCGCGCGCACATCGCAAAGACGGCCTGAAAGTCAAAGTCCTCATCCTGTCACTAAAACAACAATAATAAACAAAATAATAGTGACATGTTGTCGCCGAAACGTCATGTTTTAATCTCGCTCCTTTCTTTTTATTTTGAAATAATGGCAACCACCTGACACAAGGTACCCCATGCACCGAAGGTCCCTTATGTAGGGGGGATGACTTTTGCACTCAGTACGATAACTTGTCGCTCACGACAAGACAGTGAGGGAGGTGAACTGTCGACCCCTAAGCCGAATATTAAGACAGCCCCTTTCGCCACTAGCGCTCACATCCAACTTCAAGACATAACGTACATCCATATATAACATGGACAGGTGTCTTCCACGTGGTACGTGTTGAGGTTTGCATTTCAGGAGCATGCGTACTGCTAAAACTCATATAACGAATAGATAAATACCTCGTTGTTTATTTCAACAAAATGATCAGGCAATGATCAAAAATATGAAAAGCTAGGGGGAAAAAACACACTTGTGATTAGTCTATAAAGTCACTTAACGACAAGGGAATCTTTTCACTATATTAATTTTGTTTAAAAAAAAAACGCTCAATGTTTGTGATTGTTCATTCTACCCAAGCCTTGGCATCCGTACAGATCGACGTTGTAGTTCATTTTTTTTTTTATCTCAGTTAACCCTTTAACCTCTAATATCAGAGACAAAATTCTCCTATCTTGTCCCGTTACTTTTCTTATAAAAGTACTGTGGAGAAGTTATTAAAATATCAAGAAAATTCACCTTGGGCGATCATATCCTTAATTCTCATAACTTTATGGGTTGAATAAGCATGGATATTACAAGGAGAAATTTGATGCTGATCACTGTTAGGGCTTAAAAGGTTAAGGTGGTCTTTCACCCAAAGAGTTAATTTGTTTGGTAAAAGTTTCCGGCAAAGTTCTTTTCTATTACTTTATAGGGATTCACGCCCTGGCATCAAAAATGAGTCTTTTCCAGTCACATGTCATACTAGTTAATGATTAACCAGCACGCTAAGTAAAAATAAGGGCTGTTGATTGCAAGAACGATATCTTACTAACGAGAAATAGCTTTTCTTTTAACTGAAATGGCCCAAAATTTGATTTCTCTGAACAATTCAACTTAAAATGAGAAAAAAACATCATTTTGACAACCACTCGTCATATAATTAGTTTTGACAAATGCGAGTATCTCGAGCGACGGGCTAAGCAAAATATCCACGCAATTCTAGAAAATAACAAAGGCATTCGCAGAAAGTCTGATTGTGTTGATTAGCTAGGTAAATTTACGGTATTTAACTGAAAGGAAGTTTTCTCGCAAAGAGGTGCGAAGATAACAAGACAAGTTAAGCGATTATTCTTGAAACGAACAAGTTCACAGCTAGAATAATCAATGACATCGCTAATTCGAAAATGTTTCGTTCTCGCTCTGAAGCAAACACGACAGTGAAAAGAAACAACATAGTAACAACTGGAGTAAACCAGTTTATTTAAGTCGACTGTGCATTTTAGGGGGCCCCTGACACTGAACAAAGTTCACTGAATCTAGTAAACACAAGAACAGTACACTGAACAGCAGACGAAAAAAAATGCCGGTAGAACTGAACATCGTCGTAACTAAACATTTTGATTACTTAGCGATATGTGAAAGAGAAATACCAACATTAACTGAATAAAACATGATTGTTCAACACTTACTGAGACCTTTAAGTTGTCTTCCTGTCAGGTCCATTCGCTCCTCAGCAAAGTCACAAGCGATACCTTTCCATCGATCACCTGAATCGCTCATCCACTGACCGCGCGCACATCGCAAAGACGGCCTGAAAGTCAAAGTCCTCATCCTGTCACTAAAACAACAATAATAAACAAAATAATAGTGACATGTTGTCGCCGAAACGTCATGTTTTAATCTCGCTCCTTTCTTTTTATTTTGAAATAATGGCAACCACCTGACACAAGGTACCCCATGCACCGAAGGTCCCTTATGTAGGGGGGATGACTTTTGCACTCAGTACGATAACTTGTCGCTCACGACAAGACAGTGAGGGAGGTGAACTGTCGACCCCTAAGCCGAATATTAAGACAGCCCCTTTCGCCACTAGCGCTCACATCCAACTTCAAGACATAACGTACATCCATATATAACATGGACAGGTGTCTTCCACGTGGTACGTGTTGAGGTTTGCATTTCAGGAGCATGCGTACTGCTAAAACTCATATAACGAATAGATAAATACCTCGTTGTTTATTTCAACAAAATGATCAGGCAATGATCAAAAATATGAAAAGCTAGGTGGAAAAAACACACTTGTGATTAGTCTATAAAGTCACTTAACGACAAGGGAATCTTTTCACTATATTAATTTTGTTTAAAAAAAAAACGCTCAATGTTTGTGATTGTTCATTCTACCCAAGCCTTGGCATCCGTACAGATCGACGTTGTAGTTCATTTTTTTTTTTATCTCAGTTAACCCTTTAACCTCTAATATCAGAGACAAAATTCTCCTATCTTGTCCCGTTACTTTTCTTATAAAAGTACTGTGGAGAAGTTATTAAAATATCAAGAAAATTCACCTTGGGCGATCATATCCTTAATTCTCATAACTTTATGGGTTGAATAAGCATGGATATTACAAGGAGAAATTTGATGCTGATCACTGTTAGGGCTTAAAAGGTTAAGGTGGTCTTTCACCCAAAGAGTTAATTTGTTTGGTAAAAGTTTCCGGCAAAGTTCTTTTCTATTACTTTATAGGGATTCACGCCCTGGCATCAAAAATGAGTCTTTTCCAGTCACATGTCATACTAGTTAATGATTAACCAGCACGCTAAGTAAAAATAAGGGCTGTTGATTGCAAGAACGATATCTTACTAACGAGAAATAGCTTTTCTTTTAACTGAAATGGCCCAAAATTTGATTTCTCTGAACAATTCAACTTAAAATGAGAAAAAAACATCATTTTGACAACCACTCGTCATATAATTAGTTTTGACAAATGCGAGTATCTCGAGCGACGGGCTAAGCAAAATATCCACGCAATTCTAGAAAATAACAAAGGCATTCGCAGAAAGTCTGATTGTGTTGATTAGCTAGGTAAATTTACGGTATTTAACTGAAAGGAAGTTTTCTCGCAAAGAGGTGCGAAGATAACAAGACAAGTTAAGCGATTATTCTTGAAACGAACAAGTTCACAGCTAGAATAATCAATGACATCGCTAATTCGAAAATGTTTCGTTCTCGCTCTGAAGCAAACACGACAGTGAAAAGAAACAACATAGTAACAACTGGAGTAAACCAGTTTATTTAAGTCGACTGTGCATTTTAGGGGGCCCCTGACACTGAACAAAGTTCACTGAATCTAGTAAACACAAGAACAGTACACTGAACAGCAGACGAAAAAAAATGCCGGTAGAACTGAACATCGTCGTAACTAAACATTTTGATTACTTAGCGATATGTGAAAGAGAAATACCAACATTAACTGAATAAAACATGATTGTTCAACACTTACTGAGACCTTTAAGTTGTCTTCCTGTCAGGTCCATTCGCTCCTCAGCAAAGTCACAAGCGATACCTTTCCATCGATCACCTGAATCGCTCATCCACTGACCGCGCGCACATCGCAAAGACGGCCTGAAAGTCAAAGTCCTCATCCTGTCACTAAAACAACAATAATAAACAAAATAATAGTGACATGTTGTCGCCGAAACGTCATGTTTTAATCTCGCTCCTTTCTTTTTATTTTGAAATAATGGCAACCACCTGACACAAGGTACCCCATGCACCGAAGGTCCCTTATGTAGGGGGGATGACTTTTGCACTCAGTACGATAACTTGTCGCTCACGACAAGACAGTGAGGGAGGTGAACTGTCGACCCCTAAGCCGAATATTAAGACAGCCCCTTTCGCCACTAGCGCTCACATCCAACTTCAAGACATAACGTACATCCATATATAACATGGACAGGTGTCTTCCACGTGGTACGTGTTGAGGTTTGCATTTCAGGAGCATGCGTACTGCTAAAACTCATATAACGAATAGATAAATACCTCGTTGTTTATTTCAACAAAATGATCAGGCAATGATCAAAAATATGAAAAGCTAGGGGGAAAAAACACACTTGTGATTAGTCTATAAAGTCACTTAACGACAAGGGAATCTTTTCACTATATTAATTTTGTTTAAAAAAAAAACGCTCAATGTTTGTGATTGTTCATTCTACCCAAGCCTTGGCATCCGTACAGATCGACGTTGTAGTTCATTTTTTTTTTTATCTCAGTTAACCCTTTAACCTCTAATATCAGAGACAAAATTCTCCTATCTTGTCCCGTTACTTTTCTTATAAAAGTACTGTGGAGAAGTTATTAAAATATCAAGAAAATTCACCTTGGGCGATCATATCCTTAATTCTCATAACTTTATGGGTTGAATAAGCATGGATATTACAAGGAGAAATTTGATGCTGATCACTGTTAGGGCTTAAAAGGTTAAGGTGGTCTTTCACCCAAAGAGTTAATTTGTTTGGTAAAAGTTTCCGGCAAAGTTCTTTTCTATTACTTTATAGGGATTCACGCCCTGGCATCAAAAATGAGTCTTTTCCAGTCACATGTCATACTAGTTAATGATTAACCAGCACGCTAAGTAAAAATAAGGGCTGTTGATTGCAAGAACGATATCTTACTAACGAGAAATAGCTTTTCTTTTAACTGAAATGGCCCAAAATTTGATTTCTCTGAACAATTCAACTTAAAATGAGAAAAAAACATCATTTTGACAACCACTCGTCATATAATTAGTTTTGACAAATGCGAGTATCTCGAGCGACGGGCTAAGCAAAATATCCACGCAATTCTAGAAAATAACAAAGGCATTCGCAGAAAGTCTGATTGTGTTGATTAGCTAGGTAAATTTACGGTATTTAACTGAAAGGAAGTTTTCTCGCAAAGAGGTGCGAAGATAACAAGACAAGTTAAGCGATTATTCTTGAAACGAACAAGTTCACAGCTAGAATAATCAATGACATCGCTAATTCGAAAATGTTTCGTTCTCGCTCTGAAGCAAACACGACAGTGAAAAGAAACAACATAGTAACAACTGGAGTAAACCAGTTTATTTAAGTCGACTGTGCATTTTAGGGGGCCCCTGACACTGAACAAAGTTCACTGAATCTAGTAAACACAAGAACAGTACACTGAACAGCAGACGAAAAAAAATGCCGGTAGAACTGAACATCGTCGTAACTAAACATTTTGATTACTTAGCGATATGTGAAAGAGAAATACCAACATTAACTGAATAAAACATGATTGTTCAACACTTACTGAGACCTTTAAGTTGTCTTCCTGTCAGGTCCATTCGCTCCTCAGCAAAGTCACAAGCGATACCTTTCCATCGATCACCTGAATCGCTCATCCACTGACCGCGCGCACATCGCAAAGACGGCCTGAAAGTCAAAGTCCTCATCCTGTCACTAAAACAACAATAATAAACAAAATAATAGTGACATGTTGTCGCCGAAACGTCATGTTTTAATCTCGCTCCTTTCTTTTTATTTTGAAATAATGGCAACCACCTGACACAAGGTACCCCATGCACCGAAGGTCCCTTATGTAGGGGGGATGACTTTTGCACTCAGTACGATAACTTGTCGCTCACGACAAGACAGTGAGGGAGGTGAACTGTCGACCCCTAAGCCGAATATTAAGACAGCCCCTTTCGCCACTAGCGCTCACATCCAACTTCAAGACATAACGTACATCCATATATAACATGGACAGGTGTCTTCCACGTGGTACGTGTTGAGGTTTGCATTTCAGGAGCATGCGTACTGCTAAAACTCATATAACGAATAGATAAATACCTCGTTGTTTATTTCAACAAAATGATCAGGCAATGATCAAAAATATGAAAAGCTAGGGGGAAAAAACACACTTGTGATTAGTCTATAAAGTCACTTAACGACAAGGGAATCTTTTCACTATATTAATTTTGTTTAAAAAAAAAACGCTCAATGTTTGTGATTGTTCATTCTACCCAAGCCTTGGCATCCGTACAGATCGACGTTGTAGTTCATTTTTTTTTTTATCTCAGTTAACCCTTTAACCTCTAATATCAGAGACAAAATTCTCCTATCTTGTCCCGTTACTTTTCTTATAAAAGTACTGTGGAGAAGTTATTAAAATATCAAGAAAATTCACCTTGGGCGATCATATCCTTAATTCTCATAACTTTATGGGTTGAATAAGCATGGATATTACAAGGAGAAATTTGATGCTGATCACTGTTAGGGCTTAAAAGGTTAAGGTGGTCTTTCACCCAAAGAGTTAATTTGTTTGGTAAAAGTTTCCGGCAAAGTTCTTTTCTATTACTTTATAGGGATTCACGCCCTGGCATCAAAAATGAGTCTTTTCCAGTCACATGTCATACTAGTTAATGATTAACCAGCACGCTAAGTAAAAATAAGGGCTGTTGATTGCAAGAACGATATCTTACTAACGAGAAATAGCTTTTCTTTTAACTGAAATGGCCCAAAATTTGATTTCTCTGAACAATTCAACTTAAAATGAGAAAAAAACATCATTTTGACAACCACTCGTCATATAATTAGTTTTGACAAATGCGAGTATCTCGAGCGACGGGCTAAGCAAAATATCCACGCAATTCTAGAAAATAACAAAGGCATTCGCAGAAAGTCTGATTGTGTTGATTAGCTAGGTAAATTTACGGTATTTAACTGAAAGGAAGTTTTCTCGCAAAGAGGTGCGAAGATAACAAGACAAGTTAAGCGATTATTCTTGAAACGAACAAGTTCACAGCTAGAATAATCAATGACATCGCTAATTCGAAAATGTTTCGTTCTCGCTCTGAAGCAAACACGACAGTGAAAAGAAACAACATAGTAACAACTGGAGTAAACCAGTTTATTTAAGTCGACTGTGCATTTTAGGGGGCCCCTGACACTGAACAAAGTTCACTGAATCTAGTAAACACAAGAACAGTACACTGAACAGCAGACGAAAAAAAATGCCGGTAGAACTGAACATCGTCGTAACTAAACATTTTGATTACTTAGCGATATGTGAAAGAGAAATACCAACATTAACTGAATAAAACATGATTGTTCAACACTTACTGAGACCTTTAAGTTGTCTTCCTGTCAGGTCCATTCGCTCCTCAGCAAAGTCACAAGCGATACCTTTCCATCGATCACCTGAATCGCTCATCCACTGACCGCGCGCACATCGCAAAGACGGCCTGAAAGTCAAAGTCCTCATCCTGTCACTAAAACAACAATAATAAACAAAATAATAGTGACATGTTGTCGCCGAAACGTCATGTTTTAATCTCGCTCCTTTCTTTTTATTTTGAAATAATGGCAACCACCTGACACAAGGTACCCCATGCACCGAAGGTCCCTTATGTAGGGGGGATGACTTTTGCACTCAGTACGATAACTTGTCGCTCACGACAAGACAGTGAGGGAGGTGAACTGTCGACCCCTAAGCCGAATATTAAGACAGCCCCTTTCGCCACTAGCGCTCACATCCAACTTCAAGACATAACGTACATCCATATATAACATGGACAGGTGTCTTCCACGTGGTACGTGTTGAGGTTTGCATTTCAGGAGCATGCGTACTGCTAAAACTCATATAACGAATAGATAAATACCTCGTTGTTTATTTCAACAAAATGATCAGGCAATGATCAAAAATATGAAAAGCTAGGGGGAAAAAACACACTTGTGATTAGTCTATAAAGTCACTTAACGACAAGGGAATCTTTTCACTATATTAATTTTGTTTAAAAAAAAAACGCTCAATGTTTGTGATTGTTCATTCTACCCAAGCCTTGGCATCCGTACAGATCGACGTTGTAGTTCATTTTTTTTTTATCTCAGTTAACCCTTTAACCTCTAATATCAGAGACAAAATTCTCCTATCTTGTCCCGTTACTTTTCTTATAAAAGTACTGTGGAGAAGTTATTAAAATATCAAGAAAATTCACCTTGGGCGATCATATCCTTAATTCTCATAACTTTATGGGTTGAATAAGCATGGATATTACAAGGAGAAATTTGATGCTGATCACTGTTAGGGCTTAAAAGGTTAAGGTGGTCTTTCACCCAAAGAGTTAATTTGTTTGGTAAAAGTTTCCGGCAAAGTTCTTTTCTATTACTTTATAGGGATTCACGCCCTGGCATCAAAAATGAGTCTTTTCCAGTCACATGTCATACTAGTTAATGATTAACCAGCACGCTAAGTAAAAATAAGGGCTGTTGATTGCAAGAACGATATCTTACTAACGAGAAATAGCTTTTCTTTTAACTGAAATGGCCCAAAATTTGATTTCTCTGAACAATTCAACTTAAAATGAGAAAAAAACATCATTTTGACAACCACTCGTCATATAATTAGTTTTGACAAATGCGAGTATCTCGAGCGACGGGCTAAGCAAAATATCCACGCAATTCTAGAAAATAACAAAGGCATTCGCAGAAAGTCTGATTGTGTTGATTAGCTAGGTAAATTTACGGTATTTAACTGAAAGGAAGTTTTCTCGCAAAGAGGTGCGAAGATAACAAGACAAGTTAAGCGATTATTCTTGAAACGAACAAGTTCACAGCTAGAATAATCAATGACATCGCTAATTCGAAAATGTTTCGTTCTCGCTCTGAAGCAAACACGACAGTGAAAAGAAACAACATAGTAACAACTGGAGTAAACCAGTTTATTTAAGTCGACTGTGCATTTTAGGGGGCCCCTGACACTGAACAAAGTTCACTGAATCTAGTAAACACAAGAACAGTACACTGAACAGCAGACGAAAAAAAATGCCGGTAGAACTGAACATCGTCGTAACTAAACATTTTGATTACTTAGCGATATGTGAAAGAGAAATACCAACATTAACTGAATAAAACATGATTGTTCAACACTTACTGAGACCTTTAAGTTGTCTTCCTGTCAGGTCCATTCGCTCCTCAGCAAAGTCACAAGCGATACCTTTCCATCGATCACCTGAATCGCTCATCCACTGACCGCGCGCACATCGCAAAGACGGCCTGAAAGTCAAAGTCCTCATCCTGTCACTAAAACAACAATAATAAACAAAATAATAGTGACATGTTGTCGCCGAAACGTCATGTTTTAATCTCGCTCCTTTCTTTTTATTTTGAAATAATGGCAACCACCTGACACAAGGTACCCCATGCACCGAAGGTCCCTTATGTAGGGGGGATGACTTTTGCACTCAGTACGATAACTTGTCGCTCACGACAAGACAGTGAGGGAGGTGAACTGTCGACCCCTAAGCCGAATATTAAGACAGCCCCTTTCGCCACTAGCGCTCACATCCAACTTCAAGACATAACGTACATCCATATATAACATGGACAGGTGTCTTCCACGTGGTACGTGTTGAGGTTTGCATTTCAGGAGCATGCGTACTGCTAAAACTCATATAACGAATAGATAAATACCTCGTTGTTTATTTCAACAAAATGATCAGGCAATGATCAAAAATATGAAAAGCTAGGGGGAAAAAACACACTTGTGATTAGTCTATAAAGTCACTTAACGACAAGGGAATCTTTTCACTATATTAATTTTGTTTAAAAAAAAAAACGCTCAATGTTTGTGATTGTTCATTCTACCCAAGCCTTGGCATCCGTACAGATCGACGTTGTAGTTCATTTTTTTTTTTATCTCAGTTAACCCTTTAACCTCTAATATCAGAGACAAAATTCTCCTATCTTGTCCCGTTACTTTTCTTATAAAAGTACTGTGGAGAAGTTATTAAAATATCAAGAAAATTCACCTTGGGCGATCATATCCTTAATTCTCATAACTTTATGGGTTGAATAAGCATGGATATTACAAGGAGAAATTTGATGCTGATCACTGTTAGGGCTTAAAAGGTTAAGGTGGTCTTTCACCCAAAGAGTTAATTTGTTTGGTAAAAGTTTCCGGCAAAGTTCTTTTCTATTACTTTATAGGGATTCACGCCCTGGCATCAAAAATGAGTCTTTTCCAGTCACATGTCATACTAGTTAATGATTAACCAGCACGCTAAGTAAAAATAAGGGCTGTTGATTGCAAGAACGATATCTTACTAACGAGAAATAGCTTTTCTTTTAACTGAAATGGCCCAAAATTTGATTTCTCTGAACAATTCAACTTAAAATGAGAAAAAAACATCATTTTGACAACCACTCGTCATATAATTAGTTTTGACAAATGCGAGTATCTCGAGCGACGGGCTAAGCAAAATATCCACGCAATTCTAGAAAATAACAAAGGCATTCGCAGAAAGTCTGATTGTGTTGATTAGCTAGGTAAATTTACGGTATTTAACTGAAAGGAAGTTTTCTCGCAAAGAGGTGCGAAGATAACAAGACAAGTTAAGCGATTATTCTTGAAACGAACAAGTTCACAGCTAGAATAATCAATGACATCGCTAATTCGAAAATGTTTCGTTCTCGCTCTGAAGCAAACACGACAGTGAAAAGAAACAACATAGTAACAACTGGAGTAAACCAGTTTATTTAAGTCGACTGTGCATTTTAGGGGGCCCCTGACACTGAACAAAGTTCACTGAATCTAGTAAACACAAGAACAGTACACTGAACAGCAGACGAAAAAAAATGCCGGTAGAACTGAACATCGTCGTAACTAAACATTTTGATTACTTAGCGATATGTGAAAGAGAAATACCAACATTAACTGAATAAAACATGATTGTTCAACACTTACTGAGACCTTTAAGTTGTCTTCCTGTCAGGTCCATTCGCTCCTCAGCAAAGTCACAAGCGATACCTTTCCATCGATCACCTGAATCGCTCATCCACTGACCGCGCGCACATCGCAAAGACGGCCTGAAAGTCAAAGTCCTCATCCTGTCACTAAAACAACAATAATAAACAAAATAATAGTGACATGTTGTCGCCGAAACGTCATGTTTTAATCTCGCTCCTTTCTTTTTATTTTGAAATAATGGCAACCACCTGACACAAGGTACCCCATGCACCGAAGGTCCCTTATGTAGGGGGGATGACTTTTGCACTCAGTACGATAACTTGTCGCTCACGACAAGACAGTGAGGGAGGTGAACTGTCGACCCCTAAGCCGAATATTAAGAC
>NW_028145997.1:0-35262 GCF_977016875.1 Pavona decussata
AAAAACACTCGCCAACCAAGCTTTTGTTTTTCTGTGTGTTTGTCGAAAATACTGAAGAATAGTGCAACATTCTTACTGACATTTGTCTGTAAAGCGTACCAGCCGTGAACTGTAGTACTATGAATAGTTCGCAGGAAAAAAAATACAGGAAAATGTATGGAAAGTTCAAAACACGACTGGACGCTTTCTAGCACAGTTACATCCCTCCAATTTTTTTTTCTTAAAATCCTTTTCCTAAAGCCAAAAGTTTCCAATTCATGAATTTTTCAGCAGCAATGTTTTATCATTTTATGAAAATTATTTGACATTGAATTTCCATACAAACACTGTTTGCCTACTCTTCAAAATGGCGTCGAAAACCGTGATAAGGCCTATTGCAGTCAAATATTCAACGTAGCTTTAATGTCAGTTTGAGATGAGTCAATGATGGTGATAAAATGTTAACTGGAAATACACAACATTATTCTGCATTATTGCTGACGGTAGAGCTGATCGAATTTTAAGGTAAGAGTTAAACCTTAATTTATTTTCTAGCGCGCACTAGTGTCAAAGGACAAGGGGCACGACTGGTATTTCTCAGATTTTTGTGTTCGGTCTAAAAGACGGTGTTATCTCTTACGGGCCGTCACTGTTTAAGTCTGACGTTGTCTTTGTTAAATCCTCCTAGCGTGCTCCAGAGTATCCACCATACGAACAGCCTTTGAAAAGGCCAGTGAGAGTATCTTTTGAACCTGTGTACGAGAGTCTAGTGATTATTCAATTTATAGTGGTCTTTATATGGAATTGGTTGAAGATATAACTTAATTACGAGTTCCATTTGGATTAGGTTAAGCCACAGTGCATACCTTGGTCATGATGAACAACGGTTCTAAAAAAATAGGGGAAAATCAGAAAAGGAAATAAAATGGAGTCTTTCATGCTCTTAGTTTCACTCAAATGAAAACACTTTACCTGCCCTTTCTAGCAACAACACTATTTCGTCCTGAATTTCTTCATAGGCCGGATCTTTTGTGCCTGTATAGGTGCGAGCGAACGCCATTTTTGCATTGATTAAGCGTAACACATTGCAAATATTGCGCATTTTCTGAGCTTGATCGATCCGCACGGAGAGGTTCCATGGCGAAAGAAAAACTTTACTCTCCTAAATATATTAGCTTTTTGTTTGAGGATAGTATTGAAATACCGCATCGACACCTCGAAAGCTCTTGATTTGTTTACTTTTCATTTTAGTTAATTTCGGCTTTATTTTGAGGAAAATAAAGGTTGTTGTTGTTGTTGTTGATGAGAATTCGGTAAAATCCCCCCCCCCCCCCCCCCGGGGATACATGATTTTCGTTTCAATCCGGCAATCAAATATACCTTGCAGACCTTGACTTGTCTTAATTTCTTCTTGTAATTTCAAAAATTATTTTCGCACTGTCATCACAAGCGCAAATGTTGACATAGCTTATTCCTGTGCTTTTCGCGCGCTTGCGTATCACATTTCACTTGTCACGCAATGAAAGTTGTTCGCGTTGTTCAAAACTTTAAATTTCTAATATGCGGAATTTGAGACAACTTTCAGCCTTGCCTCTGGGATGTGATATCGCCGGATATAATGTGAGTAACAATTGGAGAGAATTAAGAGCATTTTTTTTATATCTAGTATTCGGTCGTGTTATCCGGTTGTGATTGAATGAGTCAAGTAGTCAGTAAGAATGTTGCACTATTCTTCAGTATTTTCGACAAACACACAGAAAAACAAAAGCTTGGTTGGCGAGTGTTTTTATACAGATGGGCATAGAGAAGAATTTTTGTTTCTACTTTCTGGTCATAAATGTATACAGAGGTAAAACAACGGACGCGTTTCACCCATGTGGCGAGTTGAGAAACGGTTGATGTTTACATTTACGTCAGTGCGCGATTTTTTCAGTTTTTTATTGCAGTGGACTTTATTCGTAATATTTAAGGCAAATTCTGTTCTAGGTCACGTAAAAAGGGAGCATTTACACTTTGTAGCTTAAAAATAACGGTAGTTTGGAAGTGTAGCATGATATGAGAGACGGTATTAATTTCACTGATTTCAAGTTGTTTCCCTGGGAACGGCTCTTTCATCTCACTTGAACGGCTCAATATAAACTCGAAAATTTCACCTGAAACGAATCATTTGATGACTTAATGCTAATATGGGGAGCTCTCAAGTTTAAAGCTAGTTATTTACGTGTATTAAAGCATGAAATGAAACCAGAGACCTTGGCTTTTATCTAAAAGCTTCCGTGAACTGTATTGACACGTGCAAAGTTACAGGAGGAACATGAAGTGCTGAAATGGCGAATTGTGTCAAAGTGCATTCCACACATCTCGACCTAGCGCGCTCACTTTTCACGGGCCAAACTAAATATTTTAACATGATAAATAAGAAAAATTACCCGTTCAAAAAAGTTATTTGATTACCAGTATATTCGTATACCCCCGATGATATGGTCATCTGAAATATGGCTAAAATCACTCTATCTAAGAAATAGCAAACATTGTATTCTTTACGTTGCTAACTTCAAATGAAAGAATGTTCAGGTCGAGATAAAATATAGTTTGGAAGCAAGCAAAAGGGATGTAAAAACGATTGTGAAAGTGTCAATTCGAGAAAACGTTGCCTTGTCTTGAACGAGAGTTTTGAAAATGTACTAATTTGCATAATTTCAATCGGGCCATCGGGCACGTTGAGGCCGATTTCGAACTTTCCTAATTTTTGCCGAAAAAAAAATTCGCTGGAACTTTTGAATATTATTTTTGAAAATAGTTCACCAAAAGGGTCTTTTGGGGCAAATAAAAAAAAATTCGAATTTTCGCTTCTATCGCCGGATTCTCGAAAGTTACTGACAACGGCTCTTAAAAACTGCTGAAAACTGCCTTAAATTGTGAAAAACGTCAAGTAAATTGTATTTGTTCCTCGCGAAGCGAGGGCCGAAGGCCCGAGCGTAGCGAGGTTAATAAATTTGTCGGGCCGAGCCGGCCCGAGCGGAGCTAAGCCGCGCGAATTCGAGCGAAAAATATATTTATATATATATATATATATATATATATATATGTTTATATCTTTGAAGGTGTCCGCACAATGACGTCAGACTGTCTGGCGTTGTCTGGAGCAAAATTTGCATACACCGAAAAACATATGCGTGCATGATCAAATTTCAACTGCAATGTTCATCAATATTCACTGGATACAGAACTGTCTCTCCAGAATCTTTTCCCTTTCTTTTAGAAATATTTTTTTGTGAAATAGTGCATTAAAGAAATTACACGCTTTGTGGCCGCGGTAAATAATTTTCCGTGGGAAATAAATTCATCGAACACGACAGCGCTGCACGCCCGTTGTACATTACGTCGCGACAGAAATAGATTTTCAACCGCAAACTAGCCCGTGCAACTACGAAAACACTATGCTCATAAAAAAAAAAAAAAAAATCTTATGCGCCTTTTAATCTCCTCGTTTGATGCTACAATACGTGTAAAGAGGGCTTTCCACCCAGCCCCAGCTTCGCGAGGTTTTGCGAGTCACGTATTTCTAGTATATATATATATATATGTTGATATATGTTTATATCTTTGAAGGTGTCCGCACAATGACGTCAGACTGTCTGGCGTTGTCTGGAGCAAAATTTGCATACACCGAAAAACATATGCGTGCATGATCAAATTTCAACTGCAATGTTCATCAATATTCACTGGATACAGAACTATCTCTCCAGAATCTTTTCCCTTTCTTTTAGAAATATTTTTTTGTGAAATAGTGCATTAAAGAAATTACACGCTTTGTGGCCGCGGTAAATTATTTTCCGTGGGAAATAAATTCATCGAACACGACAGCGCTGCACGCCCGTTGTACATTACGTCGCGACAGAAATAGATTTTCAACCGCAAACTAGCCCGTGCAACTACGAAAACACTATGCTCATAAAAAAAATATCTTATGCGCCTTTTAATCTCCTCGTTTGATGCTACAATACGTGTAAAGAGGGCTTTCCACCCAGCCCCAGCTTCGCGAGGTTTTGCGAGTCACGTATTTCTAGTAATAAAGATGATAGAAAATTTGTAACTAAGCATTTCATTCATTTCTTATTTTCTATCTTTTTATTTAAGACATAGACGACTGTGTTAATCACACATGTATAAATGGTGGATTGTGTGTAGATGGTGTCAACAGTTTCTCGTGTAACTGTCCGGCGGGATTTTCTGGAGATCGCTGTCAGACAGGTAAGTGATGCAATAAATAGTGCTAATATAGTGTGTTCGAAAAAAAAAAAAAAAAACGGTCAAAGTATGGCTACGACAGTAATGCAAAATTGAAAGAGACAATATTCAGTCATATCATTTGGTATGCTGGACGACTTGGCCAAAAAACGCCAAGTGTAGTGCCTTTGCTTGCGTGAGTGTATCAAAATAAAAACCTCGCCCTGGTTGTTCAAAGAGCGGTACATAAATCAATATCGGAAATTGACACTATCCCTGGTTTAGTAAAGGTAGGCGATAGTTCTAGGCCGTAAAATGTTTTGAGACCTGTGACCTATTTACATTTCAATTTCTATATAACGTAGAGTTCGCTCTTTATTTGTTGCTCTCGCAAACGCGTACTTTATTTTATTTGACTTTGAACCAATCATTCATGTCTGGCTGTGAAGTTTTATTGCCACAACCACTACCGTGTTTAATAATTGTGAAAAATTGACTTGTTTTGATTTCACTGTAAAAAGGAAGCGTAAATTGTATATGTGGTTAAGCGTTTCATTCATTTCCTTTTTTCTATTATTTTTTTAAGACATAGACGACTGTGTTAATCACACATGTATAAATGGTGGATTGTGTGTAGATGGCGTTAACAGTTTCTCGTGTAACTGTCCGGCGGGATTTTCTGGAGATCGCTGTCAGACTGGTAAGTGATGCAGTGTGTTAAACAATGTAATTATTAACAGATCATAATAATAATAATAGCTGTAAAGACGTCGTTAAAATAACAATTCCAAAGCGCATGTTAATAGATTACACCACCAAAATTACGTATATCTAAAACAAGATTTCGACCTGAATTACATTGTGTTGCAAAAAGCCGAAATAATTGGCAAATTTTAACCTACCTTTCATCTACTTAAAATTATTTGCAGAAAAGACCTTGTAAACTTATTTTAAACATACATTATAATATAGTTTTTTAGATTCAGCTGGTTTTTGTTGTTGAAGATTGTTTAATTTCGTTGATCGACGGTTTGGAATTCGCCTTAACTTTTAACAATCCAAAGCGGCATTTTGACCGGTATCACTTATTATCGATTTTCTTGAAGATAAATCGAAATTGAACGAAATGAAGGATACGGTGATTTGTTTGACATTTTAATGTCAAACAAGGTCTACCAAACATAAGAATATAAGAGAAATTGAAATCTAAGCTGTTGCCGCGAAACATTGGACAGTTGGTAACATTCGCTCAGAATAGTTTTACGAACCTATCAAAATATGGTTACCATGGTAACATGAAACTAAAAAAAAAAATCCTGTCATATCATATGGTGTACAGGACCAGTTGCGCGAAACGACATCGAGGCAGTGCTTCGTTAGCCCAACTGAAAAAGATATCTGGGCAATCTTGCGAAACCTGAGACCAATTATTTATTATTGACTTTTAACATGATCCACTTTTTATGCCAGTATACCAACTTTATTTTTGTTTGGTTATTTCAGCTAGACGTCACTAGAAATATGTCCCATAAAGTTAAAGAACACTTAGTAGTGGTGTCAAAATGAGTTCACCGCTAAGCAATGTCATATTTTGTCCTTGTTTTGTTTTGTTTTGTTTAGATATTGACGAATGTGTGAGCCACAGTTGTCGCAACGGGGGATCCTGCATAGATGGAATAAACAATTACTCTTGTGCCTGTACAACAGGTTTTGCAGGATACCGTTGTGAAGTTGGTAAGATTGACTGTATCCTGTCAAAGTCTCCAAAATGTCACAAATGTGATTTTAATTGTTAAATTAAAGCCAGTTGGTAAGATTGACTGTATCCTTGCAAAGTATCCAAAATCTCACGAATGGGATTTTAATTATTAAATTGAAGCCAGTCTTACTTAAGGTAGCAATTACAGGATTAACCGGCTTTTGTCGATTTTGTCATGGCTTTAGGTATATGATCTTAAATAAAAGCAAACAGAACAAACGTATAAACTTGGTACATATTTCTAACCAAAACTTTTCACTTAAGGTATATAGTTAACAATAGCATCACATATATTGTTTTCAGAAATCGGGGTTCCATTTTGCGGTTAAGCTAGTTATTTTCTTATAGCATCTGTTGAAGTATTTGGTTTTTGTTTGGCTTCAGATATCGACTACTGCATCAATGCCAGTTGCAAGAACGGTGCTTCGTGTGTGGACGGCTTGACAAACTACACATGTTCTTGCGTGGTTGGATATACAGGAGATCAGTGTGAAACAGGTATTTCTGGAATAAGACAACGACACTCGGACTGGTCTAATTTAGGTTAAATATCAGCGGGTAGGTTTTCTTGATCGCGTTTCCTCCCTTACCTAACTGAAGGTGTTTTCATTTCATTACCATAAATATTGATAGAATGTCTTTCTCTCTGTATTTCGCATCGTTCAAAACGGGTATTTCATTTCATTTCATGCCACTCACTCATGTATTTTGCGAAGGAGTTTTATTACCACATCCACGACTGTGTTTACAGTCGAACCAGGTCAAGCGTACCCCCCTAGACTCTATTAATGGATCGATTATTTGAAAATTGAACCCATTAGGCGTTTCAAAGAATGCATTCATTCATTCATTGTTAGCGCGGATCAATGCTCAAATTAAAATTCTATTCTTATTGGCTTTTAAATGGAACATTGATCCGCGCTAACAGTAAAAGCAATAGCCTGTAAAATTTAAACTATAGTACATTTGAAACAGCTCGTTCGTTCAAACTGTTCCCGCATGTTGTTGACACGTTCATATATTAAAGCCATTATGCAAATTTGGTCATGGCAAGAGCACAAAGTCAAGCGCTTGCTGAAATGAGTCGGGCTGAAAATTCCAATCTATCTTTCATGAATAGCATTACCCACTTTGTTGCATGAAAAGTATGGTATATATCTCATCAGACTGTCCATTATACCGCGAAAAATAGCGCAACACATGTGCCGAAGGTCGAAGGTCAACTGAAATGAACATCTTTCACTGTGAGTTCGCATACTTTTCGCTGAATTAATTTGCACGTACCTCAAACAGAGAACTGCCTATTATGATAAAACGCTTCCAATTTTTTTTCTCATTTTTTTGACAACTAACGTAATAAACGCCAGTGTATAAACGTAAAATGTCCACTGATTTAGTGATCATTTAACTTACCCGACAGGACCCATTTTCAACGTACCTGGTTAAAAATGGCGAATTTTCTCTCTGACAGTACGCGTTGACTGCTGCAAACTACGAGAATGCGTTTTGGAAAATCCGCTTTTAAACAAATCAAGAATTTCCGCTCTGAATATGTTGAAAAGGGTTTTTTTTCCGGCGGGCTTCCTGGTTTTGTGGTTTCATGCATTGTTCGTATAATCCAATTAGAAATCGAATTTTGATTTGAATACTTGAAACGACTAACGGTTTCAATTTTCAAATAATAGATTCATTAATAGAATCTAGGGGGGTACGCTTGACCTGGTTCGACTGTAAAAGCTGCGGAAAACAGCCTCAAATTGTGAAAAACGGAGAGTAAATTGTATTTGGAATAAAGGTGATGGAAAATTTGTAGGCAAGCAGTTTATTCATTTCCTATTTTCTATCTTTTTATTTCAGACATAGACGACTGTGTTAATCACACATGTATAAATGGTGGATTGTGTGTAGATGGTGTCAACAGTTTCTCGTGTAGCTGTCCGGCGGGGTTGTCTGGAGATCGCTGTCAGACTGGTAAGTGCTGCAATAAATAGTTCTCCTACTGTGCATTGGGAAGAGTGCAAGAAATAAGAGATACGTAGTTATAATGGCTCTTAACAAAAATTAGAAGGAAAAAAAAAAAAACGGTTTAAGTGTGGTTACGACAGTAACACGAAATTGAAAGAGACAATATTCAGTCATATCATTTGGTATGCTGGACGACTTGGCCAAAAAACGCCAAGTGTAGTGCCTTTGCTTGCGTGAGTGTATCAAAATAAAAACCTCGCTCTGGCTGTTCAAAGATAATGTAATCCAGCGGATAAGCCGTTATCCAGCAGAAAATGATATTGGTTGGAATACATTTTATCCACTGGATAGAGTCATTATTTCTTCGAACGTACAAGTGTGGCCTGAATAACAAAAATACAAAGGTATAGAAGGTACATTAATCAATAGGGGAAATTTACACTATCCCTGGTTTAGTAAAGGTAGGCGATAGCTCTAGGCCGTAAAATGTTTTTTGGGCAATCTTTTGAGACCTGACAATATTTACATTTGAACTTTTATATAATGTAGAGTTCGCTCTGTATTTGTTGTTCTGGCAAACTCGTACTTCATTTCATTTAAATTTGAACCACTCATTCATGTCTGTTGCTGATAAGTTTTATTGCCACAACCATGACTGTGTTAAATAATTGTGAAAAATTGACTTTCGTTGGAAAAAGGAACCGTAAATTGTATATGTAGTTGAGCATTTCATTCCTTTCTTTTTTTCTATTTTTTTTTTAAGACATCGACGACTGTGTTAATCACACATGTATAAATGGTGGATTGTGTGTAGATGGCGTCAACAGTTTCTCGTGTAACTGTTCGGCGGGATTTTCTGGAGATCGCTGTCAGACTGGTAAGTGATGCAATTAATAGTTCTCCTACAGTGTGTTGGGAACAATGTAATTATTAACAGATCATCTGCAAATAGCTATAAAGACGTCGTGAAAATGACAATACCAAAGCGTATGTTAGTAGATAACACCACAAAAATTACGTATATCGAAAAGCATATTTCGACCTGAATTAATTGTGTTGCAATTATCGGAAATATTTGGTAAATTTTAACCTACATTTTAATCTACTTAAAAGTTTGTGCACAAAATACCTTCTAAACTTATTTTAAAACTTACATTTTGATATAGTTTTTGAGATTTAACTGGTTTTTGTTGTTGGAGATTGTTTAATTTCGTTCATGGAAGGTTTCGAATTCCTTAACAACTTCAAAATCGATATTGAACCAAGTGAAGTATGCTTTTATTTTTTCAACATTAAGGGCTACAAAACATAAGAATATAAGTGCAATTGATTTTGAAACATTTGGCAGTTGCCAACATTCGCTCAGAATAGTTTTACGAACCTGTCAGAAGATGGTTACCTATAATTTATTATTGACTTTTAATCAAGAGAAGGTGAAGGTAAGAGTGGTAATCCCCCATATAGGCCCTATTCCCATCTTAATCCCTCTGAAGTTATTTTTAGATATCCCGCGAGATCCAGTGGCCCAAGAGGGTTAAGTGATAGCGAATCATATATCCTTAATTTTACCCACGTGGACAGCTGAGCCGATTTCCACGGTAACGCTAAAACATAATGGCGGAACATGCATATGGGAAGCGGTGCCTGCATATGTTTTGTGGACGAATGCGAGTTTAAAATGGCTGTATTAGGACAACGCAGATTGGTAAAGAATCCGGCTCCGATAGGATTTGTTTTAGAGGCCAGCTGTGCGGAAATTATGCAAGAATATTATTAGCTGGCAAAAATTGAAAGCCGTGATTGAACAGACAAATACAAACATCTCAACCTAGGCACGATTTTCGAGATTTTATGTCGCAGTGAGTACAAAGTCCCCTTAGTCATTGAAATCTACGGTCTATTTACTTTCTTATCACGTATGTAGTTGAGAGAATCGTTGGAAAAAGTGCGAGAAACAAATCTGATTTCATGCAAGAGTGTTACATTATATTTAGCTGTCGAAACATTGAAAGCCGCGATTGAACAGACGAGTACTTAAACATCACAACCTCGACACGAATTTTGATATTTTTATTTCAGTGAGTTCAAAATCCCTTTGGTCATTAAAATCTACATTCCATTAGCTTTCTAATGGATTCTTAAAAGGAACGCGAGAAACAAATATAGCTTAGCTTTTTTCTTCATTATATTTAGCTATCGGAAAATTTAAGCCGCGCTTGAACAGACGAGTAGAAACATCACAACCTCGGCACGAATTTTGATGTTTTTGTCACAGTGAGTTTAAAATCTCTTTGGACATTCAAATCTACATTCTATTAGCTTTCAAATCACATATATTACTAAGAGATTCGTTTCAAATATAGCGAGAAACAATTTGTTTTATGGAAGTGTATGATTAAGATTAGCCGTTGAAAAATTAAAAACGGCGAAAGACACGTAACGCGCGAGGTAACATTATCCGCGTGAAATTCGATACATTCTAAAAATAACTTTAGAGGGATTACGTTGGGGATAGGGGCTATATGGGGGATTACGTCTCTTACCTTCGTCCTCTCTTGCTTTTAATATGATCTTGTTTGTGATACACTTCATATGCCAGTATACCAACTTCATTTTAATTTGTTTATGTCAGCTAGAAGCCACCAAAAAAATTAGTCCTATAAATTTAAAGAACACATGACAGTGGTGTCGAAATAAGTAAACCACTGAGCAATGTCATATTTTGCTATTGTTTTGTTTTATTTAGATATTGACGAATGTGTGAGCCACAGTTGTCGCAACGGGGGATCTTGCATAGATGGAGTAAACAACTACTCTTGTGCCTGTAAAACAGGTTTTGTAGGATATCGTTGCGAAGTCGGTAAGATTGACTGTATCCTAGCAAAGTCTCCAAAATCTCACCAATGGGATTTTAATTATTAAATTGAAGCCAGTCTTACTTAAGGTAGCATTTACAGGATTAACCAGCTTTTGTGGATTTTGTCATGGCTTTAGGTAAAAGCAAACAGAACAGAAACGTATAAACTTGGTACATATTTCTAACCAAAACTTTTTACTTAAGGTATATAGTTAACAATAGCATCACATATTTTGTTTTAAGAAATCGGGGTTCCATTTTGTGATGAAGATAGTTAGTTTCTTATAGCATCTGTTGAAGCATTTGTTTTTTGTTTGGCTTCAGATATCGACTACTGCATCAATGCCAGTTGCAAGAACGGTGCTTCGTGTGTGGACGGCTTGACAAACTACACATGTTCTTGCGTGGTTGGATATACAGGAGATCAGTGTGAAACAGGTATTTCTGGAATGAGCCAAAGACATACTGAATGGTCTAATCTAGATTAAATATCAGCGGGTAGGTTTTCTTGATCGCGTTTCCTTCCTTACCTAACTGAAGGTGTTTTCATTTTATTACCATAAATATTGATAGAATGTCGTTCTTTCTGTATTTCGCTTCGTTCAAAACGCGTATTTCATTTCATTTCATGCCACTCACTCATGTATTTTGCGAAAGAGTTTTACTACGACATCCACGACTGTGTTTAAAAAACTGCGGAAAACTGCCTTAATGATGAAAAATGTTTAGGTAAGCATTCCATTCATTTTCTATCTTTTTATTTCAGACATAGACGACTGTGTTAATCACACATGTATAAATGGTGGATTGTGTGTAGATGGTGTCAACCGTTTCTCGTGTAGCTGTCCGGCGGGATTGTCTGGAGATCGCTGTCAGACTGGTAAGTAAGATTTCTTTTTATGGAAGCTTTTGAATCGTGATGTTTTTATTTGTTATCTGATTTTTCTAATTGTGTACATTTATTTATCTTATAGTTAGCGTCTAGTTTTAAGGCCAACTGATTTCTTGTGATCATTTTTATTTTTTTAGTTCGATGTTTTTTTTTGTAAATAGCGCCTTTGAATGTTGTAGAAAAGGCGCCATATAAATGGATTATTATCAGTATTATCATTTTTAAGAAGAGATAACGAAGAGTCAAAATTCTCTGTTACTCCGAGTTTCGTGCTCACCCACTCATCAGACAGTATTTAATGGAGAATAAACCTGTCAAGTTATATATATATACACGCGTCTATTGATTACAAAAAGCAGGGCAGTGCGGTTCTAATTACAATAGGGTGTTGTTTTTGAGTCAATTGTTCCTAAGGTAAAATTTGTTTTCGTAGTGGCACTTGGAAATCAGTTCTGATCTTTTATTTAGGATTCTGTCGGAGTTTGCAGTAATTATCATTAGTTTCTCTGTTAAGCATAGGTCGTATCGTTTAGAAATGTTGTTGTAGGGTCTTGCACGGCTGATTATAGTCCTTTTGATGGTGAAGTCTTGGATTATTGTCACGTAGTTTCCAGATGTATTTGTGGAGCTCGGTGCTGTTCGTGTATTTCCTGTGTTTAAATGTCGCATTCAAATGGACTATAATCAGCCGTTATTCAAAGCTCTACACTTAAAAAGTGTGTTGAGCGCTGTTAAACGGCTTTAGCCACTTTATTACATGTATTATTTTTATTATTATTATTATTATTATTATTATTATTATTAAGTGCAGCAAAAATAATTCTACTACAGTGTCTTATGGAGAGTGCAACAAATAACAGATACGAAAATATAAAGCTCTAAACAAAAGTTAATAAAAGAAACACGATTGAAGTATATTTACCACAGTAACAATGGTGTAATGTATGCACTCCAGACTAGTCCTCGATGCAAGACGATTACCCTCAGAAACGACTCAAGCATGTTTCATTCCGTCATGCTGTACTTCACTTCATTCCCAATATTGAATACAGCATGGGTGGCACAGGCAATGCAATGAACTAATAACAGTAATGGGTATAATGCAAAAACTTGCAGCTAATGCTATGCTTGAACTGTAACAATCAAATAAAGAAATGTCAATAAAGCATCGTTCACCCTTCTGCTGGGCTCCTATTAACAGGCTCAGGATGGGTAACGATAACCGGTTCTCTTACTGGTGTCTTTTCCAGTGGCCATGTCCTCTTTCTGTGGCTGGCGTGTCTGTGTTGCAGGTTCTATGAACTGCTTCACATGACCCACATTCCTTTTAAAATAGAGTTTCACCTCGCTTAATGACTACTAGATCTCCTCTCTTGGAAACTACACTGTACGTCTCTGGATTTTACGTTGCTGACAACTTGTTCTGTTTTTTCCCAATAAGAAGCAACATGTCTCCTTCTGACACATCAGATTCCACAGCTCTTTTGTTTGCACTTTCAGCGCCTCTCTTTTTCCGCTCAGCGTCCTGATCTCGCGCCTGCTGGTCTATAGAACCAGCCATCTCTTCTTTCTCAGCGCTTTCATACTCTTGCATCTTGGTCCGAACCTTCCTTCCATACAAGGGATAACTCCTGTTGTAGAATGGAGTGTCGACCTGTACGCTAAAAGGTACTTATGTAATTCTTGTTGCTTCCCTTCAGCAAAGGCCGCACGCATCGCCCTAAGCAGTGAATTGTTCTGCCACTCTACCCCTCCATTCGGAAATGACCACAGGGGAACTGTCCTCTTACGCTAAACTCTTATGCTTATCCAGGAACTCTTCCATCTCGTACTTACTAGATTTGACCCATAGTCAGTCCTTAATGTCTCTGGGATCCCGTGACGGGTGAAGTGCTTGTCTAGGCACTTGATTATGCTACTGATAGACGTGTTACGTATTGCATCTACTTCAATCCATTTGATGTAATAGTCGACAGTGACAAGCAGATTCTCTCCTGTCGGTAGTTCCCCCATTATATCTACCGCGAGGTCCCTCCAAGGCTTGGTTGGCATGGTTGTTGTCTTCACAGGAGGTGTGGTAGTAACAGGCGTCACAGCCTCACATCCAAGGCATTTCTTGCAATGCCTTTCCACCATGACATTCATGCTCGGCCACCATACTTTACTTCTCATGCGATCCTTTGTTTTCACAATCCCTTGATGCCCCTCGTGGGCCAACTCTAGAACCCTCTTACGCAAACTCAACGTATCAACAATACGCAGACCTCTCATTACCAGTCCTTCAACCACAGCAACTTGTTGAGGCTCGGCGCGGTAGACCAGTCCCCAGTCCTCCAACATTTGCGGATCTCTGCGAGTTCCTCATCCTTAGCGAAAGCTCTCTCTATCTCCCTGTTTATCAGCGCCCGTGGGGTTGCACTGATTGCAATCATCCTTAAAAACTCCTCAGTCGTGTTGATGACGCAGGTATCTTTGTCAAGCGACTTACACAGTCAGCAATGTTCTGGTCTGAGGTTACTTGTCGCACAGTGTACTTGAACGGCATGAGACGGAACCTCCATCTCTCAACACTAGAGGATGGTTTGGACTTCGGACCATAGATGGCCTCCAAATCTTTGCAGTCAGTAACAAGCTGAAATGACTCCTAGCCCTGAGAAATACAAATTAAACCTCTCACGACCCCAAACAACCGCTAATGCCTCATTTCCTGTCTGACTCTATCGGCGCTCGACGTCACTTAAACTACGACTTACAAATGCGTCCGCTGTCTTCACTCCCTGCTGCTTTTGCACAAGTACCCAGCAGATAACCCCTTTCTCTCTCTGTTACGAGAATGGTCCCTACCACTTTCTGCCCAAGGCTCTCGTTAGTGGCCTCAAATTTACCGACATCTGCTAGAGGCCCATTGCCATAAACACGAAGATTCCTCTCTTCTGGCTGTAGCATTGCACGTAGGCCACTCCTCACCAGGTTGTGAAACTGTCGTTCACGAAGCACGGTTGACTGTGCTCCAGAATCAACAAGCACTCTGGTAACGGTACCATTGATCGCCACTGCTACAGTGTTATCTTAACAAGCGCTTTCCCAGTTGGCAAAGTAAAAGGCTCCTCTCCACTGTCATAGTCCACCTGATTAACTTGTCGATCCTTACGCTGTGGATTACGTTTCGCACTATTGGATTGCCAATTATTACTTGCACTACCTCTTCCACCACTGTTACTCTTTCCACCCTCACTTCGGCAACATGCCGCCTAATGTCCCTTTCTGCCACATTTCGCTTTTTTTTTTTAACCCTTTGAAAGACATCAGCAAAGTGTCTGGGCTTCCCACACGCAAAGCACTTGTTCAAGCCTTGCCCAATTGACTTTACCTTGCATCCGTTGTTCCTAAACAAATTCATGATTGTATGTCCCTCCCCTCCTGCAATTTGGTTTGCTTAACGTCGTGCCGTTTCCCATGCCCTGGCTGTGATGAGGGCCGCTGCCAGCTGGATGTTCAGCACCTCAAACAGCTTGATCGGTAGTTTTGGGGGTGCTACGTTTTCTAGCAGTTGAACCCGCACTGCAAATTCCAACTCCTCGCCCGCATAGTCCAGTGTCGTGCTTGTTTTCTGAGGCGGAGAACAAAAGAATCCACATCTTCGCCGGGCTCCTGGCGTAATTGCCGTAGAAAGTGTCGCTCGAAAGCAGCGTTTTCCTGGACATGGAAATATCATTTAAAGCTTGTATGCTCTGTTGATTAACATTATCGGCGGATCGGCAAGGGGAATGATCGTTAGGTTCTCGAAGATATCTTGCATCCCGGAACCGGCTCTATAAAGTTATTTGCTTCTTTTCCTCGATGGGTTTTTGCAAATTCGCGTTACCTTTTCCCTAGTACGCAAAATATCGCAGCCACACGCGTCATCTTTCGCTCAACACCGAAATATCCATCGTATAAATACTATGACCCGCCATACTTCTAGATAGGATGATTCTCGTTATATTCGTCGCCAGTGTAATGTCTTCAGTCAAGACTAGCCACCGATAGAAGTGGATTACACTCTGAAACTACTCAATCACGGTTCATTCCGCCATGTTTTATTTCACTTCATTCCCAGCATGCAATACAGCATGGGTTGCACAGACAACCCAATGAACAATCAATACAGAAAGTGAATCATATCATTCGGTATGCAGGATGACTTGACCAAAAGACGCCGAGTTTAGTGACTTTGCTTGCGTGAGCGTATCATAATAAAAAACCTGGCCCTGATTGTTCAAAGAGCGGATAACGTTATCCAGCGGATAAGTCGCTATCCAGCAGATAAAATATATCGTTTGGAGTACATTTTATCCTCCGGATAGAGTTATCCACTCTTTGATCATGATCAACTGGGGCCTGAATAATAAAAATATATAAGAGAAAGGTATAAAAGGTACATAAATCTATATGGGAAATTTCCACTATCCCTGGTTCAGTAAAGGTAAGCGATAGTTCTAGGCCGTTGAATGTTTTGTGGGCAATCTTTTGAGACCTGTGACCTATTCACATTTGAATTTTATATAATGTAGAGTTCCCTCTGTATTTGTTGTTGTCGCAAACGCGTACTTCATTTTATCTGAATTTGAACCACTCACTCATGTCTGTTGCTGTGAAGTTTTATTCTGAAAAAAGAAAAAAGAAGCGAAATTGTATATGTAGTTGAGCGTTTCATTCATTTCCTTTTTTTCTATTAATCTTTTAAGCCATCGACGACTGTGTTAATCACACATGTATAAACGGTGGATTGTGTGTAGATGGTGTCAACAGTTTCTCGTGTAACTGTCCGGCGGGATTTTCTGGAGATCGCTGTCAGACTGGTATGTGATACAATAGCTAATTATTCTATAGTGTGTTCGGAACAATGTAATTATTAACAGATCATGTACGAATGGCTGTAAAGAGGTCGTTACAATAACAACACCAAAGCGCATGTTAGTCTTTAATCTTTAATCTTTATTGAATAGACAAGTACAAATACATACTTATATTTATATGTTCAAAATTATTAGTTAAAATTAAAAGAGAAGTGTATTTAAAAAAGAGTTTATTAATAAAACTAGTTTTAAAACTTGCGGTATTAACACAGGGTAGTAGGCTTGTTTGGGTTCTCAGACGTTTTGACGATTCTTTAACTCTGGGCTACAAATTATACAGAGGATGAGTTGGTAGGCGGCTAATCTTCTTGGAGATTGACCTTTCTGTTTTTTCAAGCAAATTGTATATATCTATAGCATAAGATATAAAACGGCGTTTATGACATGTGCGAAGGAACTGCTGCACCGTATTAAGTACTGGCACGGAGGCTGCATACACCAGTAAACCATACGAAATCTTAGGTAAAACTAGAGACTGACATAAATGATCAATTTGGACTTGGTTATATCCTTCTTTCCTTAAGCTCCTCAATACGTAGAGGAACTTATTCGCTTCGGAAAGTTTTCGTTTAATATGTTCTGTGAATCTCCCATTGCCCTGGAATGTCATTCCAATAAGCACTAGAGATTCGGTCTGCTCTATGTTACCAGTAGGATTAGGATTAACTTGTCCTTTCTTCTCAGAAATAATTCTTTACACTTGGATAGATTAGAAGGCCTACAGTTTGTACTTGACCAGCTGCGGTATTGCGAAAGTACATCACTAGTACAATCAGTTCCGGCCTTACTTACAATAACTTGCATCGTAGTATCATCAGCATATTTACTAAGAGAAGCATCAGGACAGTTTACAAGATCGAGATCATTGATGATCATTGATAAAAAGATTTAACACATAAGGGCCACTTACGCTGCCCTGTATTATGCCTTTCTTGACATTATACCAGCAGTAGCTCGGCTGCTACCCTTAAACACTAGCCGTTGTTTACGATTTCCTAAAAAACTAAGATACCAATTAGTGATATACGCGTACGGATTTAACTTGAGGGCCTCTAGTAGATTACACCACACAAATTACATATATATAAAACCAGATTTCGACCTGAATTACATTGCGTTGCAAAGAGCTGAAATAATTGGTAAATTTTGATATATATTTCATGTACTTTAAGGTTATGCACAAAATACCTTCTAAACTTATTTTAAAACTCACATTTTGATATAGTTTTTGAGATTTAACTGTTGTTTGTTGTTGGAGATTGTTTAATTTCGTTCATCAAAAGTTTCGAATTCCTTAACTTCCAAGAATCCATAGCGGCATTTTGAGCGAATTCACTTATTATCGATTTTCTCCAAAAACAAGTCGATATTGAACCAAGTGAAGTATGCATTTATTTGTTTGACATCAAGGGCTACCAAACATAAGAATATAAGTGGAATTGATTTTTAAGCTGTTGTCGCGAAACAGTTGGCAACATTCGCTCCGAATAGTTTTACGAACCTGTCAAAAGATGGTTACCGTGGTAACTTGATATTTTAAAAACAAAATCTTGCCATATCACTTGATCACTTGGTATACAGGACCACTAGCGCGAAAAAAACGCCGAGACATTGCTTCGTCAACCCGACTGAAAAATATATCTGGGCAATCTTGTTAAAGCTCTGACCTATTACTTATTATTGACTTTTAATATGATCCTCTTTGAGACATACTTTATAATGTCAGTATACCTCAGTGTCTTTATTTTTGTTTGGTTATGTCAGCTACACATCACTGGAAATGTGTCCCATGAACTTAAAGAACACACGCTAGTGGTGTCGATATAAGTAAACCGCTGGGCAATGTCATATTTTGCTATTGTTTTGTTTTGTTTAGATATTGACGAATGTGTGAGCCACAGTTGTCGCAACGGGGGATCCTGCATAGATGGAATAAACAATTACTCTTGTGCCTGTACAACAGGTTTTGCAGGATACCGTTGCGAAGTTGGTAAGATTGACTGTATCCTAGCAAAGTCTCAAAAATGACACAAATGTGATTTTAATTATTAAATTGAAGCCAGTTTTACTGAACGTAGCCTTTCCATGATTAACCTGCTGTTGTCGATTTTGCCATGGTTTAAGGTATATGATCTTATATAAAAGCAAACAGCACAGAAACGTATAAACTTGGTACATATTTCTAACCAAAACGTTTCACATAGTTGACTTAGTTGGAAATATCATCATATGCAGATGATAACAAACAAATCGATAACAAACAAATCGATTGTTTGTTAAAACTTTTCACTAAATTGAGGTAGATAATTTATTAAAATTGCTGGCGATAGCAATTTGAATTGTCTGCTAGGGCATTTGTTTCGATTTTCGCGCCAAATGTGCACACGCGCGTTTTCCCGCCATTTTTTTGTATGTTGTTTCTTTCCCGCATTTGTTTTTATTCTCTGATCTTTTTTCCTGAACTTTCTGTTTTCTCTGTCACGAAAATGAAGTCAGACATTGTTTTTCTAGAGCTTAACCAGCCATATTACGATCACCTGGTCATTCAGACAAAGAAATTGCTATTATTTGTTTATTTATTTTTTTTACCAAAACTGAACGTTGGGTGAAAAAGTGGTCGAAAAGAGAGTGCTTTGAAGACAAACAGCAAGAGAAACCAAGAAGCGGACGACCGTCTGTTTTGATCACTTGTGCTCGAAAATCGATCGAGAAAGCGAAGTACAAATGGAACAGTTTAACAAGGAAGATTATCAAGAATGTTCAGCAGTAAGATATCGAAGTTTCGTGCATAACGGTAAGCAGATACATGACTAGGAAAGGATGGAAGGCTTTCAAGCGAAAGATACCTTTGTTGAGCGAAAACCAAATGAAAACCCCGTTTGAAATTGTCCAAGAACTATGCGAAGCTGACAGCAGAGGATTGGGACAAAATTTTATTCACAAATTAGTGTCCCAAATATCTTTTCCAGTACCCAAATCCAAAAAACGATATCGTATGGGGCTTGCACAAATGTGATGTTCCTCCAGCTAATTTCCAAGTAAAAAAAAGTACGAAGGTGATGGTGTGGGGTGGCATGACGGATCGTAGGCTCACAACGTTACTCATGCTACCCACCGGACAAACCTTAACTTCTGAGTACTACATTAACCAAATCTTTGGGAAAGAAGGGAAACCGTTAACATCAAGGCGTCAGGTGACAGATGGCCCGATAGAAAGGAAGTTGTTTAGCTGACATGACATTCGTGCAGGATGGAGCACCGGCTCACACTTCAAAGGCAACTCAGACATGGTCTCAAAAGGATTTGCCAAACTTTATGGCCAAGGATGGCTGGCCAGCGAACTCTCCTGATCTCAATCCCATTGAGAAAATCTGGAGTATCATTGACGAGACAACGTACAAAGAGCTAGTCCCCAAAACGATGAAAGAGCTGAAAAGGCGACTACGCATTGCATGAAAAAATGTGACTCCTGACACGCTAAAGGAACTCACACATTCTATGCCTAGGGGCTTAAAAATGTCATTAAGAGTCATTGTCTGAGAAAACCAGGCAGAGGTGAAAGATGGGGGTCGGCCGATTTCCTTCAAACTTTCACCATTTAATGTCTGTCCAAAATGATAATGAATGATGGTATTTAGCAATTCTCTTGCTGTTTCATTTCGTAGTTTGACCACCCCCCCTGGTTTTGACCCTCACTGACCCTGATGTCACGCAAAATATATGCAGAATTTGAAGCTCAATAAAATATATTTCGCGTTATTTCTGGGGACTCATATCGATTGCTTGTATTGTTTATCGTCTAAAAAACGTTGTAAAAGGAAAATATCCCGACTTAACATAAAATTTAATTTTTTATAGAATTTTGCAATTTCCTTGCGATCGCGAAAATGTCTTGGGCCAAATGTGAGGCAATTTCGAAACTGTTTTTCTCAGAGGTGCGGCGTTCCTTTCCAAAAATTTCTTGATATTTTTAAAGCCAAACATCTGTTCTTCCAAAATCAACAAACTCTAACTTGAGCCATTAAAATGCGTTTGCATGAGCCACGCTCGAAGTCAAAGATGACTCGGTATTTTTGCTAATAAAGTTCCACAGCGGGTTTATCTTTATTTCATCTTCTTCTTTTTCGTTTTTTTGTTTTTTGTTTTTGGATAAGCTCGATGAAACTATCCTAACTCTTCGAGGTAGCACTTCCCTGGAAGATTTAGTTGAGTGACGCTTTGGGCAGGAATAACATCAAATTTGGTGTTAGCTCACACTTGATTTGATTATGCGTGACATGTCACGGTATTTGACAATTGTCAAACGTGATCACAAACAGAACACATTTTCCACTTTTTTTTTACATTTGCATTTTAAAATGGTAACAACAAGCATTTCCCTGATACTATATTAAGTCTTGGAGTCAGTCTGTTGTTGATTATTGTTAATTAAAATAAAAACGGCATCAAATACCTGCGAAACTTGCCACGGCAAAAGAACCTCCGGTATGTTCGTTACATAACAGACAATTGAAAGAACAACAAATCTTTCTTCTGTAATGCGTTGGGTTCCGCCATCGATCTGAAGTTCAAGTGCTCTTTCTGGTCTATGGGTTCGCCTTGTGGCGCTGAAGGTGTTGGTTTGAAGATTTGTCCCTTGCTATCCTGTACACGAGATATTGAATCGCACTGGCTCGTCAGTCTTGGTTTGGGAAGAAAGCGTGGCGCGACGATTTCAAAGATCTCCGAAGCCGATTTGATTCTCAACAGAGCAGGTAAATTTGATGTCCCTGAAGATGAGAAGAGAGGAATGACTGTTTGCCCCAATAATCAACAACAGACTGACTCCAAGACTTAATATAGTATCAGGGAAATGCTTGTTGTTACCAAGTTTAAAATGCAAATGTAAAAAAAAAGTGGAAAATGTGTTCTGTTTGTGATCACGTTTGACAATTGTCAAATACCGTGACATGTCACGCATAATCAAATCAAGTGTGAGCTAACACCAATTTGATGTTATTCCTGCCCAAAGCGTCACTCAACTAAATCTTCCAGGGAAGTTCCACCTCGAAGAGTTAGGATAGTTTCATCGAGCTTATCCAAAAACAAAAAACAAAAAAACGAAAAAGAAGAAGATGAAATAAAGATGAACCCGCTGTGGAACTTTATTAGCAAAAATACCGGGTCATCTTTGACTTCGAGCGTGGCTCATGCAAACGCATTTTAATGGCTCAAGTTAGAGTTTGTTGATTTTGGAAGAACAGATGTTTGGCTTTAAAAATATCAAGAAATTTTTGGAAAGGAACGCCGCACCTCTGAGAAAAACAGTTTCGAAATTGCCTCACATTTGGCCCAAGACATTTTCGCGATCGCAAGGAAATTGCAAAATTCTATAAAAAATTAAATTTTATGTTAAGTCGAGATATTTTCCTTTAACAACGTTTTTTAGACGATAACCAATACAAGCAATCGATATGAGTTCCCAGAAATAACGCGAAATATATTTTATTGAGCTTCAAATTCTGCATATATTTTGCGTGACATCAGGGTCAGTGAGGGTCAAAACTAGGGGGGGTGGTCAAACTACGAAACGCAACAGCAAGAGAATTGCTAAATAGTATCATTCATTATCATTTTGGACAGACATTAAATGGTGAAAGTTTGAAGGAAATCGGCCGGCCCCCATCTTTCACCTCTGCCTGGTTTTCTCAGACAATGACTCTTAAATATAAAGGCGGGAATTCTGAGTACTAATTATATCATTAGTAACCAGAATGCCCGCATTATTTAAATTAAATTTAAATGATCGAGTGAAAAATAAGCAAAAAATATTATGCCTTATTCAAAAAGAGGTATTTTAAATAAATGATGAAACGTTAGAAGAAAAAACAAAACGGAACGAACTTTTGAAACACCCTGTAGTTTGTTTTAGGAAATCGGCGTTCCACTTTGTAGTTAAAACAGTTAGTTTCTTATAGCATCCGTTGAACCTTTTATTTTTCGTTTGGCTTCAGATATCGACCACTGTATCAATTCAAGTTGCAAGAACGGTGCTTCGTGTGTGGATGGCGTGAAAAATTACACATGTTCTTGCGTAGTTGGATATACAGGAGATCAGTGTGAAACAGGTAAATCTGGAATGAGCCAAAGACACTCTGACTGGTGTAGTCTAGATTAAATACCAGCGGGTCAGTTTTCTTTGATGACGCTTCCTTCCTTACCGAACTGAAGGTGTTTTTATTTTATTCCTATAACTATAGATAAAATGTCGTTTACTCTGTATTGCGCAACGTCTAATACTTGCATTTCATTACATTTGAAGCAAGTCACTCATGTATTTGACGAAGGAGTTTTATTACCACATCCACGACTGTGCTAAAAAACTTAAGAAAAACTGCCTTAAACTGTGAAAAAACGGTGACTAAATTGTATTATGAATGAAGTGACGGAATATTTGTAGTAAGCAATGTGATGGAGTATTTATAGTTATTGCCATTTCATTCATTTCCTATTTTCTCTATTTTTTTAAGACATTGACGACTGTGTTAATCACACATGTATAAACGGTGGATTGTGTGTAGATGGTGTCAACAGTTTCTCGTGTAACTGTCCGGCGGGATTTTCTGGAGATCGCTGTCAGACTGGTAAGTGATGCAATAAATAGTTCTCCTACAGTTTGTTCGGAACATGCAATGTAATTATTAACATATCACGTACCACTAGTAGCTGTAAGGAGGTCGCTAAAATAACAATACTAAAGCGCTCGTTGGTAGATTACTACACCAAAATTAGGTATATCTAATACCAGATGTTGACCAAGTACATTGTGTTGCAAAGAGCAGAAATAATTGGTACATTTTGACCTTCATTTCATCTACTTAAAATGATAAGCACAAAAGACCTTCTTAACTTATTTTGAAACGTACATTTTAATATAGTCTTTGAGATTTAACTGCTTTTTGTTGTTGGAGATTGTTTAATTTCGTTCATCGAAGGTTTGGAATTCGCTTTAGAGCGGTTTTCAATTCATTGTCAAAAGTAATTTCGCGTTTGCTTTGGTTTTGTTTTTCTATGCTCTGTGAATGGCTACAAAAATTCGCGCCAGTTTCGTAAACCAGTGGGAAGCAAAACTAAAACCAATCGTGCCTCGATCGCACGCGTTTTCCGCGCGCGCTTGGCGCCGGTGGCATGTATTTGCTTCGAGATCTGATTGGTTCATTGTGCTGTTTACGTCTGTTGTGATTAGTCAGAGTAATTACTTTGGTTTTGGTTTTACGACACTGAATTGAAAACCGCTCAAACTTTTAAGAACCCAAAGCGGCATTTTGACCGAATTCATTATTCAAGATTTTCTTGAGTTATATTGATATTGAACCAAATAAAGTTTGCACTGATTTGTTTGAAATTTAGGTCTACCAAACACAAGAATATAAGTGGAATTGATTTTTAAGTTGCTGTCGCGAAACATTTGACAGTTGGTAACATTCGCTCAGAATAGTTTTGCAAAGTTGTCAGAAAATGGTTACCATGGTAACATGAAATTTAAAAAAAACCCATCTTGTCATATCAATTGGTATACAGGATCACTTGAGCGAAAAGACGCCAAGAGATTGTTTCGTTAGCGCGAGTGAAAGGTTATCTGGGCAATCTTGTGAAGCCTGAGACCTTTTATTTATTATCGACTTTTAATATGATCCTCTTTGAGATATACTTTATATTGTCAGTTTAGCAGTCTTTATTTTTGTCTGGTTATATCAGGTACAAGTCACTGGAAATGTGTCCCATGAACTTAAAGAACACATGGCATTTGTGTCGATAAAACTAAACCGTTGGGCAATGTCATATTTTTCAATTGTTTTGTTTTGTTTAGATATTGACGAATGTGTGAGCCACAGTTGTCGCAACGGGGGATCCTGCATAGATGGAATAAACAACTACTCTTGTTCCTGTACAACAGGTTTTGCAGGATACCTTTGCGAAGTTGGTAAGATTGACTGTATCCTAGCAAAGTCTCAAAAATGTCACAAATGTGATTTTAATTATTAAATTGAAGCCAGTCTTATTTAATGTAGCCTTAAGAGGATTAACCGGCTTTTATCGATTTTGCCATGGCTTTAGGTATATGATCTTATATGAAATGAAAAAGCACACAAAAGTACAAACTTGGTACATATTTCTAACTAAAACTTTTTTCTTAAGGGTCTTAGTTGACAATAGCTTCACATATTTTGTTTTAAGGAATCGTCGTTCCATTTTGTAGTTAGGACAGTTAGTTTTTTTTATAGCATCCGTTGAAGCATTTATTTTTTGTTTGGCTTCAGATATCGACTACTGCATCAATGCCAGTTGCAAGAGCGGTGCTTCGTGTGTGGACGGCTTGACAAACTACACATGTTCTTGCGTAGTTGGATATACAGGAGATCAGTGTGATACAGGTATTTCTGTAACGCGAGCAAAAGACAGTCTGAATGGTCTAATCTAGATTTAATACCTGTGGGTCAGTTTTCTTTGATTGCGCTTCCTTCCTTACCGAACTGACGGTGTTTTCATTTTAATTTATTACCATAACTATTGAATGAATGTCATTTTCTCTGTATTTCGCATCGTCCAATACTTGCACTTCGTTGCATTTGAAGCAAGTCACTGATGCATCTTACGAAGGAGTTTTATTACCACATCCACGACTGTGCTAAAAAAATAAAAAAAAACTGCCTTGAATTGTGAAAAAACGGAGAGTAAATTTTATTTGGAATAGAGTGACGGAATATTTGTAGCAATGTGATGGAGTATTTGTATTATTGGCATTTCATTTATTCCTTTCCTATTTTCTTTTTTTTCTTAAGACATCGACGACTGTGTTAATCACACATGTATAAACGGCGGATTGTGTGTAGATGGTGTCAACATTTTCTCGTGTAACTGTCCGGCGGGATTTTCTGGAGATCGCTGTCAGAGTGGTAAGTGATGCAATAAATACTTCTCCTACAGTTTGTTCGGAACAATGTAATTATTAACAGATCACGTACCAGTAACCGCTGTAAAGGGGTCGTTAAAATAACAATATATAAGCGCTTGTTGATAGATTACACCTCTTGCTGTTCATTTAGGCAAAATATACATTCATTTACGCCAACAGTTGAAACTATACGGCAAAGATACGTTCATTAGCACTTCCATGAACTTCATTAACGCGAACGAACTTTCAATAACGCTACTTGCATATGTATTAACATTCAATAGCATCAACGGATGAACAATTGCACCTTTGGACAATCATTAACACCAATAGAAAATCAATTGCACAGTATGACAATCAACTGCGTATTAAAGACATACAATAATGGAATTTGCATAGAGACGCACAATCGATTGCACCTTCATACAATCGTTTATTCGAAACGGTCAATCATTAACATGAACTGACAAACGTTAGTATTTTTCGAATAAACAATAGGAAGAAAAAAATATTCGTTAAGGTCATTCATTGTAGTTACCTGTATTTTAAAATACTGAACAAAAACACAAGAGTATATATATTATCATTAACATTTTATGTTTTTTTTGCACAATCTTTTGCTGAAGCAGATATAAAATGAAAAACATTTTACTGTACATCTACAGTACTGTTACAAACAGAGTACGCTGTATGAACAAGTAGACGCATTGGAGACAGAAAGAACCGAAGAAAATCAAGGCACAAAGAAACAGAATCTTACTTGAACAGCGACAAAGAATTATTCAAGCCTTCGAAGATGTTAAAGAAGATTATTTGACGGTTGCTGCTACTATCAAACCATTTTGAAATTTCTTTTTCCATAGTTGATTGTTATTACTACACACATGTTTGCCAGTTGATGTTAATGATTGACCATTTCGAATAAACGATTGTATGAAGGTGTAATTGATTGTGCGTCTCTATGCAAATTGCATTATTGTATGTCTCTAATACGCAGTTGCTTGTCATTCTGTGCAATTGATTTTCTATTGGTATTAATGTATGTCCAAAAACGGCAATTGTTCATCCCTGGATGCTATTGAATATTAATACATATGCAAGTAGCGTTATCGAAAGTTCATTCGCGTTAATGAAGTTCATGGAAGTGCTAATGAATGATATTTGTCGTGTAGTTTCAACTGTTGACGTAAATGAATGTATATTTTGCGTAAATGAACAGCAAAAGGTGTACTACACCAAAATTATGTATATCTAAAACCAGATGTTGACCAATTATGCGTGGTTCAATTCTACCTGTTACCATCTCCCCCCCGGGCACACCCCCGGGCATTTGTGTACTTGACGTCCTATTCCCCACCCCCGGGCACACAGAAAGAGACAATTCCCCACCCCCGGGACTCATGACATGGACTAAAAATAAACTGCTTCGTTTTGATGATTTATTTCTTTATTTAAACAAAACCAGGAACCTGAAAAATCCTAAACTTTTAGAACGAACGCGTATACATATTTAAAGAAGTCAAAGCTGATTGCCGCAGATTCGAGTTGAATTCGAAGCGACGCGTACGCATTGCATGCAGAAAACCAACTGTAAAATTTGAGAACAAATCTGGGAACCGAAACATTTACCCAAAGCGTATACCTAGCCTTTAAGATAAAAGTATGAAAATGAAACAGCCTTGAATATACGAAATAAAGCTACTAAATTCGGATACTTACTTCAAATCAAGCTCTGGGATAAGCTTTTAAAGTAATGAATGAAAATATAAATCACATCGCCTCCATCAGATCGATAAAATAAAATATATTTTCATTTTATAAACTGCAACAATAACACTTAAATTCAAACAGAGCTTTCAGCTTCGACAGATTACTCTGGTTCAGCTATTCGCTAACGTACTCGATGGACTTGCCAGCGAAAAACGTGGCCTTTTCCGCGTAGTTAGCCGTCATTGTCACCCCATAAGTCCTTGCGTGAGTAGTTATTTCGATTTGCCCCGCCCCCTACCCCCGGGCAAGACCGCTTGAGGAAATTCCCGGCCCCCGGGCCAGACGGGCCGAGTTTTCCCGGGGGTGTGCCCGGGGGGGGGGGGGGATGGTAACAGGTAGAATTGAACCACGCATTACATTGTGTTGAAAAGAGCAGAAAAAATTGGTAAATTGCGACCTGTATTTCATCTGCTTAAAATGATAAGCACAAAAGACCTTCTTAACTTATCTTGAAACATACATTTTAATATAGTCTATGAGATTTAACTGCTTTTTGTTGTTGGAGATTGTTTAATTTCGTTCACCGAAGGTTTGGAATTCGCTTTAAGTTTTAAGAAACCAAAGTGCTATTTTGACCGAATTGATTATTATAGATTTTCTTCAAAATAAATTGATATTGAACAAAATAAAGTTTGCATTGATTTGTTTGAAATTTAGGTCTACCAAACACTAGAATATAAGTGGGATTGATTTCTAACTCGTTGTCTCGAAACATTTGACAGTTGGTAACATTCGCTGAGAATAATTTTTCGAAGCTGTCAGAAGATGGTTGCCATGGTAACATGAAATTAAAAAAAACCTTCTTGTCATATCACTCGGCATACTTGGCATACAGGATCACTTGGGCCAGAAGACGCCAAGAGATTGTTTCGTTATGGCGACTGAAAAGTTATCTGGGCAATCTTGTAAAGCCTGAGAACTTTTATTTATTATTAACTTTTAATATGTTAATCTAAATCTAAATATCGTTATGTCAGTAAAGTCGTGGGACATCACGCAACTCTAGAATAATAATGAATAAAACTATACTAAAATATACAAAATAACAATACAAGTTAATCTACCGATAAAAGATATGATCCTCTTTGAGATATACTTTCTATTGTCAGTTTAAAAGTCTTTATTTTTGGCTAGTTATATCAGGTACAACTCACTGGAAACCGCTGGGCAATGTCATATTTTGCCATTGTTTTGTTTTGTTTAGATATTGACGAATGTGTGAGCCACAGTTGTCGCAACGGGGGATCCTGCATAGATGGAATAAACAACTACTCTTGTTCCTGTACAACAGGTTTTGCAGGATACCGTTGCGAAGTTGGTAAGATTGACTGTATCCTAGCAAAGTCTCAAAAATGTCACAAATGTGATTTTTATTAATAAATTGAAGCCAGTCTTACTTAACGTAGCCTTAAGAGGATTAACCGGCTTTTATCGATTTTGCCATGGCTTTAGGTATATGATCTTATATGAAATGAAACAGCACACAAACGTACAAACTTGGTAGATATTTCTAACCAAAACCTTTCTTTTAAGGATCTTGGTTTATAATAGCTTCAGGTATTTTGTTTTAGGAAATCGTCGTTCCAATTTGTAGTTAAGACAGTTAGTTTTTTATAGTATCCGTTAAAGCATTTGCTTTTTGTTTGGCTTCAGATATCGACTACTGCATCAATGCCAGTTGCAAGAACGGTGCTTCGTGTGTGGACGGCGTGAAAAATTACACATGTTCTTGCGTAATTGGATATACAGGAGATCAGTGTGAAACAGGTATTTCTGGAATGAGCCAAAGACACTCTGACTGGTTCAATCTAGATTGAATACCAGCGGGTCAGTTTTCTTTGATCGCGCTTCCTTTCTTACCGAACTGAAGGTGTTTTCATTTTAATTTATTACCATAACTATTGATTAAATGTCGTTCATTCTGTATTTCGCATCGTCCAAAACTTGCACTTCATTACAATTGAAGCAACTCACTCATGTATTTTACGAAGGAGTTTTATCACCACATCCACGACTGTGTTAAACAACTAAGAAAAACTGCCTTAAATTGTGAAAAAAAAACGGAGAGTAAATTGTATTTGGAATAAAGTGACGGAATATTTTAGTAAGCAATGTGATGGACTATTTCTAGTTATTGGCATTTCATTCATTTCCCTTTTTTTTTGTTTTAAGTCATTGACGACTGTGTTAATCACACATGTATAAACGGTGGATTGTGTGTAGATGGTGTAAACAGTTTCTCGTGTAACTGTCCGGCGGGGTTTTCTGGAGATCGCTGTCAGACTGGTAAGTGATGCAATAAATAGTTCTCCTACAGTTTAATCGGAACAATGTAATTATTAACAGATCACGTACCAGTAATAGCTGTAAAGGGGTCGTTAAAATAACATAATATAAGCGCTTGTTGATAGATTACTACACCAAAATTATATATATCTAAAACCAGATGTTGACCAATTACATTGTGTTACAAGGAGCAGAAACAATTGGTAAATTTCGACCTTCATTACATATACTTAAAATGATAAGCACAAACTTATTTTAAAACGTACATTTTTTAAATATAGTCTTTAAGATTTATCTGCTTTTTGTTGTTGGAGATTGTTTAATTTCGTTCATCGAAGGTTTGGAATTCGCTTTAAATTTTAAAAATCCAAAGCGGCGTTTTATCCCAATTCATTCTTATAGATTTTCTTGAAAATCGATATTGAACCAAATGAAGTTTGCATTGATTTGTTTGAAATTTAGGTCTACCAAATACTCGAATATAAGTGGAATTGATTTTTAAGTTGTTCTCGCGAAACATTTGACAGTTGGTAACATTCGCTCAGAATAATTGTGCGACACTGTCAGAAGGGGGGGGGGGGGGGGGAGGGGGGGATGGTTGCCATGGTAACATGAAATTAAAATAAAAAAAATCTTGTCATATCACTTGGTATACAGGATCACTTGGGCGAAAAGACGCCAACAGATTGTTTCGTTAGCGCGACTGAAAAGTTATCTGGGCAATCTTGTGAAGCCTGAGACATTTTATTTATTATCGACTTTTAATATGATCCTCTTTGAGATACAGCTATTTCAATTAACGTTGTCGGATTAAAATCAAGCTAAAAGACAAGACCGCAATGTTTTGTGGGATAATTTTTATGAATAATTTCATCAAAATCATCCCTGCACGTGCAGGTCATTGTACTGCTAATTACAACCTATTGTTTTCTTCCAGGCATGACTGATTTTGATGAATTTGTTCATAAAAATCCCACGTAAACTTTCGGTCTTGTCTTTTAGCTTCATGCTTTGAACCGACAACGTTAATTGAAATAGCTGTATCCTTTATATTGTCAGTTTAGCAGTCTTTATTTTTGTCTGGTTATATCAGGTACAAGTCACTGGAAATGTGTCCCATGAACTTAAAGAACACATGGCATTTGTGTCGATATAAGTAAACCGCTGGGCAATGTCATATTTTTCAATTGTTTTGTTTTGTTTAGATATTGACGAATGTGTGAGCCACAGTTGTCGCAACGGGGGATCCTGCATAGATGGAATAAACAACTACTCTTGTTCCTGTACAACAGGTTTTGCAGGATACCGTTGCGAAGTTGGTAAGATTGACTGTATCCTAGCAAAGTCTCAAAAATGTCACAAATGTGATTTTTATTAATAAATTGAAGCCAGTCTTACTTAACGTAGCCTTAAGAGGATTAACCGGCTTTTATCGATTTTGCCATGGCTTTAGGTATATGATCTTATATGAAATGAAACAGCACACAAACGTACAAACTTGGTAGATATTTCTAACCAAAACCTTTCTTTTAAGGATCTTGGTTTATAATAGCTTCAGGTATTTTGTTTTAGGAAATCGTCGTTCCAATTTGTAGTTAAGACAGTTAGTTTTTTATAGTATCCGTTAAAGCATTTGTTTTTTGTTTGGCTTCAGATATCGACTACTGCATCAATGCCAGTTGCAAGAACGGTGCTTCGTGTGTGGACGGCGTGAAAAATTACACATGTTCTTGCGTAATTGGATATACAGGAGATCAGTGTGAAACAGGTATTTCTGGAATGAGCCAAAGACACTCTGACTGGTTCAATCTAGATTGAATACCAGCGGGTCAGTTTTCTTTGATCGCGCTTCCTTTCTTACCGAACTGAAGGTGTTTTCATTTTAATTTATTACCATAACTATTGATTAAATGTCGTTCATTCTGTATTTCGCATCGTCCAAAACTTGCACTTCATTACAATTGAAGCAACTCACTCATGTATTTTACGAAGGAGTTTTATCACCACATCCACGACTGTGTTAAACAACTAAGAAAAACTGCCTTAAATTGTGAAAAAAAAACGGAGAGTAAATTGTATTTGGAATAAAGTGACGGAATATTTTAGTAAGCAATGTGATGGACTATTTCTAGTTATTGGCATTTCATTCATTTCCCTTTTTTTTTGTTTTAAGTCATTGACGACTGTGTTAATCACACATGTATAAACGGTGGATTGTGTGTAGATGGTGTAAACAGTTTCTCGTGTAACTGTCCGGCGGGGTTTTCTGGAGATCGCTGTCAGACTGGTAAGTGATGCAATAAATAGTTCTCCTACAGTTTAATCGGAACAATGTAATTATTAACAGATCACGTACCAGTAATAGCTGTAAAGGGGTCGTTAAAATAACATAATATAAGCGCTTGTTGATAGATTACTACACCAAAATTATATATATCTAAAACCAGATGTTGACCAATTACATTGTGTTACAAGGAGCAGAAACAATTGGTAAATTTCGACCTTCATTACATATACTTAAAATGATAAGCACAAACTTATTTTAAAACGTACATTTTTTAAATATAGTCTTTAAGATTTATCTGCTTTTTGTTGTTGGAGATTGTTTAATTTCGTTCATCGAAGGTTTGGAATTCGCTTTAAATTTTAAAAATCCAAAGCGGCGTTTTATCCCAATTCATTCTTATAGATTTTCTTGAAAATCGATATTGAACCAAATGAAGTTTGCATTGATTTGTTTGAAATTTAGGTCTACCAAATACTCGAATATAAGTGGAATTGATTTTTAAGTTGTTCTCGCGAAACATTTGACAGTTGGTAACATTCGCTCAGAATAATTGTGCGACACTGTCAGAAGGGGGGGGGGGGGGGGGAGGGGGGATGGTTGCCATGGTAACATGAAATTAAAATAAAAAAAATCTTGTCATATCACTTGGTATACAGGATCACTTGGGCGAAAAGACGCCAACAGATTGTTTCGTTAGCGCGACTGAAAAGTTATCTGGGCAATCTTGTGAAGCCTGAGACATTTTATTTATTATCGACTTTTAATATGATCCTCTTTGAGATACAGCTATTTCAATTAACGTTGTCGGATTAAAATCAAGCTAAAAGACAAGACCGCAATGTTTTGTGGGATAATTTTTATGAATAATTTCATCAAAATCATCCCTGCACGTGCAGGTCATTGTACTGCTAATTACAACCTATTGTTTTCTTCCAGGCATGACTGATTTTGATGAATTTGTTCATAAAAATCCCACGTAAACTTTCGGTCTTGTCTTTTAGCTTCATGCTTTGAACCGACAACGTTAATTGAAATAGCTGTATACTTTATATTGTCAGTTTAGCAGTCTTTATTTTTGTCTGGTTATATCAGGTACAAGTCACTGGAAATGTGTCCCATGAACTTAAAGAACACATGGCATTTGTGTCGATATAAGTAAACCGCTGGGCAATGTCATATTTTTCAATTGTTTTGTTTTGTTTAGATATTGACGAATGTGTGAGCCACAGTTGTCGCAACGGGGGATCCTGCATAGATGGAATAAACAACTACTCTTGTTCCTGTACAACAGGTTTTGCAGGATACCGTTGCGAAGTTGGTAAGATTGACTGTATCCTAGCAAAGTCTCAAAAATGTCACAAATGTGATTTTTATTAATAAATTGAAGCCAGTCTTACTTAACGTAGCCTTAAGAGGATTAACCGGCTTTTATCGATTTTGCCATGGCTTTAGGTATATGATCTTATATGAAATGAAAAAGCACACAAACGTACAAACTTGGTAGAATGTTCTAACTAAAACTTTTCTCTTAATGGTCTTAGGCCCGGTTCATACGTCGAACTTTACATGAGCCGAACCTAATACCTATTAAAGTCGACCCAAATAAATAAGTTTGGCTGTTGATTCAGACGTCGAACCTAAATGAAGTCGAACTTAGAGCTAAAGTGAGAAAGTAGATTTTCGTGGTCAGCAGCTGTTGATTTTTCTCAACAAGATTAAAAATGGCGGGAAAAGATGAATTCTGACATGGAAGAGCTTGTTTGGTAAAATTGCATTGGGGGTGGTCAATTGTTTATTTTGATATTAGTTTTCATTGATATTTCTTATAATTCTTTATAGTTATCATATTTTTATATAAAATGTTTAAATTCATGTAAAGCGCTTTTGATCGTTTAAATGTTAAAAGGCGCTATATTAAGTGAATAAATTATTATTATTATTGTTGTTGTTGTTATTATTATTATTATTATTATTATTATTATTATTATTATTATTATTATTATTATTATTATTATTATTATTATTATCTTTAATGTTGATCATGCCATGGTCTGCAGGCGTGGCGGCTTCATAATACAGCGCCATAATGAGCTAAGAGATCTTGAGGCAGACATGCTCGGCATGGTCTGCAATGATGTCGAGATTGAGCCCGTCCTCCAGGAACTCACGGGAGAGTCGCTTCCAAGCGGAGCTAACAGAGCTCCCAACGCTCGCCTAGACATCCATGCCAAAGGTTTTTGGGAAAGACAAAGGTCAGCGTTCTTTGATGTACGGGCATGTTACCCCAACGCTGATCCTTATAGAGACCTGGACCTCAAGCAGATATACAAGCAGCACGAGAACGACAAGAAGAGATTGTATACGCAAAGAGTGATGGACGTGGAACAGGGAATATTTACACCATTAGTCTTTACAACAACAGGCGGCATGGGAAAGGAGTGCAAGAGATACCATGACAGGCTGGCAGAGCTAGTCGCAGCGAAGAAAGGAGAGAACTATGCCACCACTGTCTCTTGGATACGTTCTAAAGTATCCTTTGCAATCCTTAGGTCCGCTTTACTCTGTCTAAGAGGGTCAAGAACAGTTAGGAGAGTAATTGGAAGCAATGTTCGAGACGCAGACTTCGAATTAGATAGATGCCTCGCCAAAATCTAGGTCCTATGATTTTTATACATACTTTTTCTTGTTTCTTTTTTTATGATATAGTTTGATGGGGTTTTTTTCTAGGTAAAAATCAATGAATAATAATAATATTGTTGTAATTCGACGAGATTTTTTCCCCTTTTCTTCAAAAAAAAAAAAAATGTGCTTAAAAATAGTCTTTTTTATCGAAAAGAATTGTAAATAAGTTTTAATAGCTACTTTTAACCTGTAAATAACATTTTACTTGGAATATTTTAATAAAGAGATTATTATTATTTATAATTAAAAAAAATATTATTATTATTATTATTATTATTATTATTATTATTATTAAAACAATGAAGACAGGCCAAACACGGCTCCTATTGGTCGAGATAGGAAGAATATGACCTTCAACATACTAATTTGCTCTTACGAGTACATCTTTCAAAGATCTCCCTTTTCTGTACAAAGTAGGGAAGGGTCTTTATAGATCTCTCTTAGCAGAGGCTGATTTTCTATCAAGTGCCATTTACTCATCTGAATGGTTTTAGGTTAGGCACAGAAGGGCGATATTCCGTAACAAACGGCAAAATGTTTTTGCGCTTTTTTTGTTTGTTTTGTAGTGCCGATATTCTTTCGCTGAAATTGACTTCTGAGAGAGTTTTATCTATAAGGTTATCGAGGTAACCTCTGTAGCGTAATCTTTGTTTGAATAAAGTAATTTTTTCTTCAAATGTTTTAGAAATGAAAGATTTAGAAAAAAGAATCTATTCTTGATG
>NW_028145998.1:0-15829 GCF_977016875.1 Pavona decussata
GTATACAGAATTCGAGACGAGTTCATATCCGTGAAACAGACCGGTCCCGTTTATACGCGCAGGCAAGTTGTACGCGCGTGACCAGAGAAAAATTATTCGCTGTTTGCGAGCGCTACGAAAAGAGGAAGGACATTTTTCTTCCAGTAGGATTAAGGAGCGGGCTGGTCTAAAGCCTAATGAAGTAAGCAGCAGGACCGTTTGGCGTTTTCTGCACAAGGAAGGCTACCACTTCCTGCAGGCGCGTAAAAAAGGCTTGATGTCCGAGGAGATGACATGCGTCAACGTGTTCACTTTGCAAAGAACATAAAAAATAACCACTCTCGGGATATTTGGTGCAATACGGTTGCTTTAAATTTGGATGGTGTCAGTTTCTATTATAAAAGAAATCTGGCGGATCAAGCTAGAACGCCACAAGGAGAGTATGGAGGAGAGCATGCGAAGGGCTTATTCAGGGATGCACAGCTAAAGGATGCAAAGAGGGGAGTGGAGGTCGCGTTTTAAGATTAATGGTGGCCATTAGTTACGATAAAGGAGTAATTGAGTGTCATGCATATGATAATCTGGACAGCCGTTCATTTGCCTCTTTTGTTAATGGAAAATTTGATTCTATGTTTGCAAGAGCAGACAAGAATGGTTCTCGCATGTTTGTACAACTCAACGCACCGAACCAGAATTCTGCTCTTGTTAGAAGAGTACTTAAAATAAAAAGGCAAAACAATTATGTATTCCGCCTCGCAGCCGTGACATAGATGCTATCGAGAATTTCCTTAATCTTGTTTAAAAAAAGCTGAGAAAACAGGCTGTAGAATTAAACATTACGCGTGAGACATTCGATGAATTTTCATCACGTGTAATTAGAACAATGTACAACTTTCCATCAGAGGTAATCGACAAGATTATAGACACTATGGGTGGCCGTATGGATCCCATTATTACTGGAAAAGGACAACGCACTAAGTATTAATACTTGTATTTAATATACATTTATTATTCTTGCAACTCAGGACACGAAGGCAGTCTTTTCTGACCAAGTAATAATCAGAAGATTACGTCACGCTAGTATTTTATTGTGTTACATAGTACAGCGTGCGTGACAGGCATGTCACAAACGTCAACAAATACATTCTACAAGAGAAAATGTGTCCATTTCTTGCCGTAACATCTACCTTTCTTCCGTTTGTTTACATATAACTCTTAATAACGCAAAATACTTTAATTGCATACGATTAACAAGAAGACATTTAGCACTTTCAACGATTAACAACGATTAACAGCAGTTTTGTATTAAAAGAAATGACTATCTATTCTTTTCAAGAGCATTCGGTGTTAACCGTTGAAAACCTGTGTTAATCGTTGTTTTATTTCACCATTGCCTTGAAACTGTCAAGTTAATCGTTACATGCCGAATTCTAGGTCTGGCTCGCCACAAATAAGCCGGCTTACAAAACATCGTGCACATGGCGGGATTTCTCTTTGCTGCTCCCGCGGGATTTGAAAATTGAAATAAAAAATTCTCCAACGCACATTCATCATTTCCGTTTCACGTTCATCTACTAAGCCATTTTTAATATACATGAGCGGACGCTTTCCTGTGCAGAAGATTGGAGTATCAGCAGTCAGGGAAATATCCTTTGCAAAATGAGTTTTTGGTGCGCGCTGAAATAGTTGTGATGCTTGTTGGAAAAGTGAACTGAAATCCCAAATTCCTTCAATAAAAATTCCTTCGCCGATAACCAGCGTTCATTACGATCCAGTTTCAGCGCGAGATGATAATGTTCACCACCGTTCTTATGTTTCTCCCGACAGCAACACCACTGAACAACTCTCCCTTTGCCTTGCAATTGAGAAAATGCGTACACAACTGCTGAGGCGAAATTTTCCCGGGTTGGAAATTTAGTAATATCTGCCTGGCTATATGTCACCAAATAAACACTGCGTAGGTCACTTCTAAGGAGAGAATCTTCGGATAACGATTTACCCGGCTCCTCTGAACTAGATTCATTACTTTCATAGCTTTTCAAAAGATCCATAGTGTTGGTGGTTACTAATTTCACTGAACAATGGCAAAACAAGTGGCCAGAACGACACGCGAGTTGTTTATATCACGACCGGCATGATCAATTTTTGGCTTGTTACATCTCTGCTAAATAAAACACTGACGTTAACGTACGCGTAACTTAGAGAACACCGACCGGTGTGTCTATCCACGGCTCCCGGGAAGTTCAAACTTTTTGAGTTCTGAGGAAATGGAAAAAAATTGGCTGACACAATCGTGGACAAAACGGTTAAGAAAACGTACCCTTCCAAGCGTTTTGACAAGTAAACAATCGAACGACCATATTTTCCCCGCCCCCCTCCCCCCAACTCAATGTTGTTTGGTGGGTCACGAACAGTTTCACGGCAATCAGCATTTCCCAAATCAACATTGTATAGGGGGAGGGGGGGAGGGAGAAGGAACTTGTAGAAATTCGAGGGGAGGAATAGGAAATAATTGTTTTTGGTAGGCCGCGTTCAGATTTCTTAACGAGAATTGTCCACGATTGTAAAACAGACAAATTGTTTAAAAACAGAGATCTAACCCTGCACAGAAACCCAGTCGGGTGATATGTAATTGGACATTGGGTACTAATTAACGTCCAGGAATATTGCCGTTAATTGGTTCTAATTCGCGGAGATAATGGTTGTAATTAATTTGTAACGCAAAGAGATGCATTATCTCATCACCTCGCCAGTTATACAATGGTTTTTATGGGCGCCATTGACTCGCAAAGAAAGGCGTATATTGCATATTTGGCGCGGCAGAAGATATTACCAGCTGTAGAGATACTGAAACAATGCAACATTTCACTTGCATCGGTATACAGAATTCGAGACGAGTTCATATCCGTGAAACAGACCGGTCCCGTTTATACGCGCAGGCAAGTTGTACGCGCGTGACCAGAGAAAAATTATTCGCTGTTTGCGAGCGCTACGAAAAGAGGAAGGACATTTTTCTTCCAGTAGGATTAAGGAGCGGGCTGGTCTAAAGCCTAATGAAGTAAGCAGCAGGACCGTTTGGCGTTTTCTGCACAAGGAAGGCTACCACTTCCTGCAGGCGCGTAAAAAAGGCTTGATGTCCGAGGATGACATGCGTCAACGTGTTCACTTTGCAAAGAACATAAAAAATAACCACTCTCGGGATATTTGGTGCAATACGGTTGCTTTAAATTTGGATGGTGTCAGTTTCTATTATAAAAGAAATCTGGCGGATCAAGCTAGAACGCCACAAGGGAGAGTATGGAGGAGAGCATGCGAAGGGCTTATTCAGGGATGCACAGCTAAAGGATGCAAAGAGGGGAGTGGAGGTCGCGTTTTAAGATTAATGGTGGCCATTAGTTACGATAAAGGAGTAATTGAGTGTCATGCATATGATAATCTGGACAGCCGTTCATTTGCCTCTTTTGTTAATGGAAAATTTGATTCTATGTTTGCAAGAGCAGACAAGAATGGTTCTCGCATGTTTGTACAACTCAACGCACCGAACCAGAATTCTGCTCTTGTTAGAAGAGTACTTAAAATAAAAAGGGCAAAACAATTATGTATTCCGCCTCGCAGCCGTGACATAGATGCTATCGAGAATTTCCTTAATCTTGTTTAAAAAAAGCTGAGAAAACAGGCTGTAGAATTAAACATTACGCGTGAGACATTCGATGAATTTTCATCACGTGTAATTAGAACAATGTACAACTTTCCATCAGAGGTAATCGACAAGATTATAGACACTATGGGTGGCCGTATGGATCCCATTATTACTGGAAAAGGACAACGCACTAAGTATTAATACTTGTATTTAATATACATTTATTATTCTTGCAACTCAGGACACGAAGGCAGTCTTTTCTGACCAAGTAATAATCAGAAGATTACGTCACGCTAGTATTTTATTGTGTTACATAGTACAGCGTGCGTGACAGGCATGTCACAAACGTCAACAAATACATTCTACAAGAGAAAATGTGTCCATTTCTTGCCGTAACATCTACCTTTCTTCCGTTTGTTTACATATAACTCTTAATAACGCAAAATACTTTAATTGCATACGATTAACAAGAAGACATTTAGCACTTTCAACGATTAACAACGATTAACAGCAGTTTTGTATTAAAAGAAATGACTATCTATTCTTTTCAAGAGCATTCGGTGTTAACCGTTGAAAACCTGTGTTAATCGTTGTTTTATTTCACCATTGCCTTGAAACTGTCAAGTTAATCGTTACATGCCGAATTCTAGGTCTGGCTCGCCACAAATAAGCCGGCTTACAAAACATCGTGCACATGGCGGGATTTCTCTTTGCTGCTCCCGCGGGATTTGAAAATTGAAATAAAAAATTCTCCAACGCACATTCATCATTTCCGTTTCACGTTCATCTACTAAGCCATTTTTAATATACATGAGCGGACGCTTTCCTGTGCAGAAGATTGGAGTATCAGCAGTCAGGGAAATATCCTTTGCAAAATGAGTTTTTGGTGCGCGCTGAAATAGTTGTGATGCTTGTTGGAAAAGTGAACTGAAATCCCAAATTCCTTCAATAAAAATTCCTTCGCCGATAACCAGCGTTCATTACGATCCAGTTTCAGCGCGAGATGATAATGTTCACCACCGTTCTTATGTTTCTCCCGACAGCAACACCACTGAACAACTCTCCCTTTGCCTTGCAATTGAGAAAATGCGTACACAACTGCTGAGGCGAAATTTTCCCGGGTTGGAAATTTAGTAATATCTGCCTGGCTATATGTCACCAAATAAACACTGCGTAGGTCACTTCTAAGGAGAGAATCTTCGGATAACGATTTACCCGGCTCCTCTGAACTAGATTCATTACTTTCATAGCTTTTCAAAAGATCCATAGTGTTGGTGGTTACTAATTTCACTGAACAATGGCAAAACAAGTGGCCAGAACGACACGCGAGTTGTTTATATCACGACCGGCATGATCAATTTTTGGCTTGTTACATCTCTGCTAAATAAAACACTGACGTTAACGTACGCGTAACTTAGAGAACACCGACCGGTGTGTCTATCCACGGCTCCCGGGAAGTTCAAACTTTTTGAGTTCTGAGGAAATGGAAAAAAATTGGCTGACACAATCGTGGACAAAACGGTTAAGAAAACGTACCCTTCCAAGCGTTTTGACAAGTAAACAATCGAACGACCATATTTTCCCCGCCCCCCTCCCCCCAACTCAATGTTGTTTGGTGGGTCACGAACAGTTTCACGGCAATCAGCATTTCCCAAATCAACATTGTATAGGGGGAGGGGGGGAGGGAGAAGGAACTTGTAGAAATTCGAGGGGAGGAATAGGAAATAATTGTTTTTGGTAGGCCGCGTTCAGATTTCTTAACGAGAATTGTCCACGATTGTAAAACAGACAAATTGTTTAAAAACAGAGATCTAACCCTGCACAGAAACCCAGTCGGGTGATATGTAATTGGACATTGGGTACTAATTAACGTCCAGGAATATTGCCGTTAATTGGTTCTAATTCGCGGAGATAATGGTTGTAATTAATTTGTAACGCAAAGAGATGCATTATCTCATCACCTCGCCAGTTATACAATGGTTTTTATGGGCGCCATTGACTCGCAAAGAAAGGCGTATATTGCATATTTGGCGCGGCAGAAGATATTACCAGCTGTAGAGATACTGAAACAATGCAACATTTCACTTGCATCGGTATACAGAATTCGAGACGAGTTCATATCCGTGAAACAGACCGGTCCCGTTTATACGCGCAGGCAAGTTGTACGCGCGTGACCAGAGAAAAATTATTCGCTGTTTGCGAGCGCTACGAAAAGAGGAAGGACATTTTTCTTCCAGTAGGATTAAGGAGCGGGCTGGTCTAAAGCCTAATGAAGTAAGCAGCAGGACCGTTTGGCGTTTTCTGCACAAGGAAGGCTACCACTTCCTGCAGGCGCGTAAAAAAGGCTTGATGTCCGAGGATGACATGCGTCAACGTGTTCACTTTGCAAAGAACATAAAAAATAACCACTCTCGGGATATTTGGTGCAATACGGTTGCTTTAAATTTGGATGGTGTCAGTTTCTATTATAAAAGAAATCTGGCGGATCAAGCTAGAACGCCACAAGGGAGAGTATGGAGGAGAGCATGCGAAGGGCTTATTCAGGGATGCACAGCTAAAGGATGCAAAGAGGGGAGTGGAGGTCGCGTTTTAAGATTAATGGTGGCCATTAGTTACGATAAAGGAGTAATTGAGTGTCATGCATATGATAATCTGGACAGCCGTTCATTTGCCTCTTTTGTTAATGGAAAATTTGATTCTATGTTTGCAAGAGCAGACAAGAATGGTTCTCGCATGTTTGTACAACTCAACGCACCGAACCAGAATTCTGCTCTTGTTAGAAGAGTACTTAAAATAAAAAGGGCAAAACAATTATGTATTCCGCCTCGCAGCCGTGACATAGATGCTATCGAGAATTTCCTTAATCTTGTTTAAAAAAAGCTGAGAAAACAGGCTGTAGAATTAAACATTACGCGTGAGACATTCGATGAATTTTCATCACGTGTAATTAGAACAATGTACAACTTTCCATCAGAGGTAATCGACAAGATTATAGACACTATGGGTGGCCGTATGGATCCCATTATTACTGGAAAAGGACAACGCACTAAGTATTAATACTTGTATTTAATATACATTTATTATTCTTGCAACTCAGGACACGAAGGCAGTCTTTTCTGACCAAGTAATAATCAGAAGATTACGTCACGCTAGTATTTTATTGTGTTACATAGTACAGCGTGCGTGACAGGCATGTCACAAACGTCAACAAATACATTCTACAAGAGAAAATGTGTCCATTTCTTGCCGTAACATCTACCTTTCTTCCGTTTGTTTACATATAACTCTTAATAACGCAAAATACTTTAATTGCATACGATTAACAAGAAGACATTTAGCACTTTCAACGATTAACAACGATTAACAGCAGTTTTGTATTAAAAGAAATGACTATCTATTCTTTTCAAGAGCATTCGGTGTTAACCGTTGAAAACCTGTGTTAATCGTTGTTTTATTTCACCATTGCCTTGAAACTGTCAAGTTAATCGTTACATGCCGAATTCTAGGTCTGGCTCGCCACAAATAAGCCGGCTTACAAAACATCGTGCACATGGCGGGATTTCTCTTTGCTGCTCCCGCGGGATTTGAAAATTGAAATAAAAAATTCTCCAACGCACATTCATCATTTCCGTTTCACGTTCATCTACTAAGCCATTTTTAATATACATGAGCGGACGCTTTCCTGTGCAGAAGATTGGAGTATCAGCAGTCAGGGAAATATCCTTTGCAAAATGAGTTTTTGGTGCGCGCTGAAATAGTTGTGATGCTTGTTGGAAAAGTGAACTGAAATCCCAAATTCCTTCAATAAAAATTCCTTCGCCGATAACCAGCGTTCATTACGATCCAGTTTCAGCGCGAGATGATAATGTTCACCACCGTTCTTATGTTTCTCCCGACAGCAACACCACTGAACAACTCTCCCTTTGCCTTGCAATTGAGAAAATGCGTACACAACTGCTGAGGCGAAATTTTCCCGGGTTGGAAATTTAGTAATATCTGCCTGGCTATATGTCACCAAATAAACACTGCGTAGGTCACTTCTAAGGAGAGAATCTTCGGATAACGATTTACCCGGCTCCTCTGAACTAGATTCATTACTTTCATAGCTTTTCAAAAGATCCATAGTGTTGGTGGTTACTAATTTCACTGAACAATGGCAAAACAAGTGGCCAGAACGACACGCGAGTTGTTTATATCACGACCGGCATGATCAATTTTTGGCTTGTTACATCTCTGCTAAATAATAACACTGACGTTAACGTACGCGTAACTTAGAGAACACCGACCGGTGTGTCTATCCACGGCTCCCGGGAAGTTCAAACTTTTTGAGTTCTGAGGAAATGGAAAAAAATTGGCTGACACAATCGTGGACAAAACGGTTAAGAAAACGTACCCTTCCAAGCGTTTTGACAAGTAAACAATCGAACGACCATATTTTCCCCGCCCCCCTCCCCCCAACTCAATGTTGTTTGGTGGGTCACGAACAGTTTCACGGCAATCAGCATTTCCCAAATCAACATTGTATAGGGGGAGGGGGGGAGGGAGAAGGAACTTGTAGAAATTCGAGGGGAGGAATAGGAAATAATTGTTTTTGGTAGGCCGCGTTCAGATTTCTTAACGAGAATTGTCCACGATTGTAAAACAGACAAATTGTTTAAAAACAGAGATCTAACCCTGCACAGAAACCCAGTCGGGTGATATGTAATTGGACATTGGGTACTAATTAACGTCCAGGAATATTGCCGTTAATTGGTTCTAATTCGCGGAGATAATGGTTGTAATTAATTTGTAACGCAAAGAGATGCATTATCTCATCACCTCGCCAGTTATACAATGGTTTTTATGGGCGCCATTGACTCGCAAAGAAAGGCGTATATTGCATATTTGGCGCGGCAGAAGATATTACCAGCTGTAGAGATACTGAAACAATGCAACATTTCACTTGCATCGGTATACAGAATTCGAGACGAGTTCATATCCGTGAAACAGACCGGTCCCGTTTATACGCGCAGGCAAGTTGTACGCGCGTGACCAGAGAAAAATTATTCGCTGTTTGCGAGCGCTACGAAAAGAGGAAGGACATTTTTCTTCCAGTAGGATTAAGGAGCGGGCTGGTCTAAAGCCTAATGAAGTAAGCAGCAGGACCGTTTGGCGTTTTCTGCACAAGGAAGGCTACCACTTCCTGCAGGCGCGTAAAAAAGGCTTGATGTCCGAGGATGACATGCGTCAACGTGTTCACTTTGCAAAGAACATAAAAAATAACCACTCTCGGGATATTTGGTGCAATACGGTTGCTTTAAATTTGGATGGTGTCAGTTTCTATTATAAAAGAAATCTGGCGGATCAAGCTAGAACGCCACAAGGGAGAGTATGGAGGAGAGCATGCGAAGGGCTTATTCAGGGATGCACAGCTAAAGGATGCAAAGAGGGGAGTGGAGGTCGCGTTTTAAGATTAATGGTGGCCATTAGTTACGATAAAGGAGTAATTGAGTGTCATGCATATGATAATCTGGACAGCCGTTCATTTGCCTCTTTTGTTAATGGAAAATTTGATTCTATGTTTGCAAGAGCAGACAAGAATGGTTCTCGCATGTTTGTACAACTCAACGCACCGAACCAGAATTCTGCTCTTGTTAGAAGAGTACTTAAAATAAAAAGGGCAAAACAATTATGTATTCCGCCTCGCAGCCGTGACATAGATGCTATCGAGAATTTCCTTAATCTTGTTTAAAAAAAGCTGAGAAAACAGGCTGTAGAATTAAACATTACGCGTGAGACATTCGATGAATTTTCATCACGTGTAATTAGAACAATGTACAACTTTCCATCAGAGGTAATCGACAAGATTATAGACACTATGGGTGGCCGTATGGATCCCATTATTACTGGAAAAGGACAACGCACTAAGTATTAATACTTGTATTTAATATACATTTATTATTCTTGCAACTCAGGACACGAAGGCAGTCTTTTCTGACCAAGTAATAATCAGAAGATTACGTCACGCTAGTATTTTATTGTGTTACATAGTACAGCGTGCGTGACAGGCATGTCACAAACGTCAACAAATACATTCTACAAGAGAAAATGTGTCCATTTCTTGCCGTAACATCTACCTTTCTTCCGTTTGTTTACATATAACTCTTAATAACGCAAAATACTTTAATTGCATACGATTAACAAGAAGACATTTAGCACTTTCAACGATTAACAACGATTAACAGCAGTTTTGTATTAAAAGAAATGACTATCTATTCTTTTCAAGAGCATTCGGTGTTAACCGTTGAAAACCTGTGTTAATCGTTGTTTTATTTCACCATTGCCTTGAAACTGTCAAGTTAATCGTTACATGCCGAATTCTAGGTCTGGCTCGCCACAAATAAGCCGGCTTACAAAACATCGTGCACATGGCGGGATTTCTCTTTGCTGCTCCCGCGGGATTTGAAAATTGAAATAAAAAATTCTCCAACGCACATTCATCATTTCCGTTTCACGTTCATCTACTAAGCCATTTTTAATATACATGAGCGGACGCTTTCCTGTGCAGAAGATTGGAGTATCAGCAGTCAGGGAAATATCCTTTGCAAAATGAGTTTTTGGTGCGCGCTGAAATAGTTGTGATGCTTGTTGGAAAAGTGAACTGAAATCCCAAATTCCTTCAATAAAAATTCCTTCGCCGATAACCAGCGTTCATTACGATCCAGTTTCAGCGCGAGATGATAATGTTCACCACCGTTCTTATGTTTCTCCCGACAGCAACACCACTGAACAACTCTCCCTTTGCCTTGCAATTGAGAAAATGCGTACACAACTGCTGAGGCGAAATTTTCCCGGGTTGGAAATTTAGTAATATCTGCCTGGCTATATGTCACCAAATAAACACTGCGTAGGTCACTTCTAAGGAGAGAATCTTCGGATAACGATTTACCCGGCTCCTCTGAACTAGATTCATTACTTTCATAGCTTTTCAAAAGATCCATAGTGTTGGTGGTTACTAATTTCACTGAACAATGGCAAAACAAGTGGCCAGAACGACACGCGAGTTGTTTATATCACGACCGGCATGATCAATTTTTGGCTTGTTACATCTCTGCTAAATAAAACACTGACGTTAACGTACGCGTAACTTAGAGAACACCGACCGGTGTGTCTATCCACGGCTCCCGGGAAGTTCAAACTTTTTGAGTTCTGAGGAAATGGAAAAAAATTGGCTGACACAATCGTGGACAAAACGGTTAAGAAAACGTACCCTTCCAAGCGTTTTGACAAGTAAACAATCGAACGACCATATTTTCCCCGCCCCCCTCCCCCCCAACTCAATGTTGTTTGGTGGGTCACGAACAGTTTCACGGCAATCAGCATTTCCCAAATCAACATTGTATAGGGGGAGGGGGGGGAGGGAGAAGGAACTTGTAGAAATTCGAGGGGAGGAATAGGAAATAATTGTTTTTGGTAGGCCGCGTTCAGATTTCTTAACGAGAATTGTCCACGATTGTAAAACAGACAAATTGTTTAAAAACAGAGATCTAACCCTGCACAGAAACCCAGTCGGGTGATATGTAATTGGACATTGGGTACTAATTAACGTCCAGGAATATTGCCGTTAATTGGTTCTAATTCGCGGAGATAATGGTTGTAATTAATTTGTAACGCAAAGAGATGCATTATCTCATCACCTCGCCAGTTATACAATGGTTTTTATGGGCGCCATTGACTCGCAAAGAAAGGCGTATATTGCATATTTGGCGCGGCAGAAGATATTACCAGCTGTAGAGATACTGAAACAATGCAACATTTCACTTGCATCGGTATACAGAATTCGAGACGAGTTCATATCCGTGAAACAGACCGGTCCCGTTTATACGCGCAGGCAAGTTGTACGCGCGTGACCAGAGAAAAATTATTCGCTGTTTGCGAGCGCTACGAAAAGAGGAAGGACATTTTTCTTCCAGTAGGATTAAGGAGCGGGCTGGTCTAAAGCCTAATGAAGTAAGCAGCAGGACCGTTTGGCGTTTTCTGCACAAGGAAGGCTACCACTTCCTGCAGGCGCGTAAAAAAGGCTTGATGTCCGAGGATGACATGCGTCAACGTGTTCACTTTGCAAAGAACATAAAAAATAACCACTCTCGGGATATTTGGTGCAATACGGTTGCTTTAAATTTGGATGGTGTCAGTTTCTATTATAAAAGAAATCTGGCGGATCAAGCTAGAACGCCACAAGGGAGAGTATGGAGGAGAGCATGCGAAGGGCTTATTCAGGGATGCACAGCTAAAGGATGCAAAGAGGGGAGTGGAGGTCGCGTTTTAAGATTAATGGTGGCCATTAGTTACGATAAAGGAGTAATTGAGTGTCATGCATATGATAATCTGGACAGCCGTTCATTTGCCTCTTTTGTTAATGGAAAATTTGATTCTATGTTTGCAAGAGCAGACAAGAATGGTTCTCGCATGTTTGTACAACTCAACGCACCGAACCAGAATTCTGCTCTTGTTAGAAGAGTACTTAAAATAAAAAGGGCAAAACAATTATGTATTCCGCCTCGCAGCCGTGACATAGATGCTATCGAGAATTTCCTTAATCTTGTTTAAAAAAAGCTGAGAAAACAGGCTGTAGAATTAAACATTACGCGTGAGACATTCGATGAATTTTCATCACGTGTAATTAGAACAATGTACAACTTTCCATCAGAGGTAATCGACAAGATTATAGACACTATGGGTGGCCGTATGGATCCCATTATTACTGGAAAAGGACAACGCACTAAGTATTAATACTTGTATTTAATATACATTTATTATTCTTGCAACTCAGGACACGAAGGCAGTCTTTTCTGACCAAGTAATAATCAGAAGATTACGTCACGCTAGTATTTTATTGTGTTACATAGTACAGCGTGCGTGACAGGCATGTCACAAACGTCAACAAATACATTCTACAAGAGAAAATGTGTCCATTTCTTGCCGTAACATCTACCTTTCTTCCGTTTGTTTACATATAACTCTTAATAACGCAAAATACTTTAATTGCATACGATTAACAAGAAGACATTTAGCACTTTCAACGATTAACAACGATTAACAGCAGTTTTGTATTAAAAGAAATGACTATCTATTCTTTTCAAGAGCATTCGGTGTTAACCGTTGAAAACCTGTGTTAATCGTTGTTTTATTTCACCATTGCCTTGAAACTGTCAAGTTAATCGTTACATGCCGAATTCTAGGTCTGGCTCGCCACAAATAAGCCGGCTTACAAAACATCGTGCACATGGCGGGATTTCTCTTTGCTGCTCCCGCGGGATTTGAAAATTGAAATAAAAAAATTCTCCAACGCACATTCATCATTTCCGTTTCACGTTCATCTACTAAGCCATTTTTAATATACATGAGCGGACGCTTTCCTGTGCAGAAGATTGGAGTATCAGCAGTCAGGGAAATATCCTTTGCAAAATGAGTTTTTGGTGCGCGCTGAAATAGTTGTGATGCTTGTTGGAAAAGTGAACTGAAATCCCAAATTCCTTCAATAAAAATTCCTTCGCCGATAACCAGCGTTCATTACGATCCAGTTTCAGCGCGAGATGATAATGTTCACCCACCGTTCTTATGTTTCTCCCGACAGCAACACCACTGAACAACTCTCCCTTTGCCTTGCAATTGAGAAAATGCGTACACAACTGCTGAGGCGAAATTTTCCCGGGTTGGAAATTTAGTAATATCTGCCTGGCTATATGTCACCAAATAAACACTGCGTAGGTCACTTCTAAGGAGAGAATCTTCGGATAACGATTTACCCGGCTCCTCTGAACTAGATTCATTACTTTCATAGCTTTTCAAAAGATCCATAGTGTTGGTGGTTACTAATTTCACTGAACAATGGCAAAACAAGTGGCCAGAACGACACGCGAGTTGTTTATATCACGACCGGCATGATCAATTTTTGGCTTGTTACATCTCTGCTAAATAAAACACTGACGTTAACGTACGCGTAACTTAGAGAACACCGACCGGTGTGTCTATCCACGGCTCCCGGGAAGTTCAAACTTTTTGAGTTCTGAGGAAATGGAAAAAAATTGGCTGACACAATCGTGGACAAAACGGTTAAGAAAACGTACCCTTCCAAGCGTTTTGACAAGTAAACAATCGAACGACCATATTTTCCCCGCCCCCCTCCCCCCAACTCAATGTTGTTTGGTGGGTCACGAACAGTTTCACGGCAATCAGCATTTCCCAAATCAACATTGTATAGGGGGAGGGGGGGGAGGGAGAAGGAACTTGTAGAAATTCGAGGGGAGGAATAGGAAATAATTGTTTTTGGTAGGCCGCGTTCAGATTTCTTAACGAGAATTGTCCACGATTGTAAAACAGACAAATTGTTTAAAAACAGAGATCTAACCCTGCACAGAAACCCAGTCGGGTGATATGTAATTGGACATTGGGTACTAATTAACGTCCAGGAATATTGCCGTTAATTGGTTCTAATTCGCGGAGATAATGGTTGTAATTAATTTGTAACGCAAAGAGATGCATTATCTCATCACCTCGCCAGTTATACAATGGTTTTTATGGGCGCCATTGACTCGCAAAGAAAGGCGTATATTGCATATTTGGCGCGGCAGAAGATATTACCAGCTGTAGAGATACTGAAACAATGCAACATTTCACTTGCATCGGTATACAGAATTCGAGACGAGTTCATATCCGTGAAACAGACCGGTCCCGTTTATACGCGCAGGCAAGTTGTACGCGCGTGACCAGAGAAAAATTATTCGCTGTTTGCGAGCGCTACGAAAAGAGGAAGGACATTTTTCTTCCAGTAGGATTAAGGAGCGGGCTGGTCTAAAGCCTAATGAAGTAAGCAGCAGGACCGTTTGGCGTTTTCTGCACAAGGAAGGCTACCACTTCCTGCAGGCGCGTAAAAAAGGCTTGATGTCCGAGGATGACATGCGTCAACGTGTTCACTTTGCAAAGAACATAAAAAATAACCACTCTCGGGATATTTGGTGCAATACGGTTGCTTTAAATTTGGATGGTGTCAGTTTCTATTATAAAAGAAATCTGGCGGATCAAGCTAGAACGCCACAAGGGAGAGTATGGAGGAGAGCATGCGAAGGGCTTATTCAGGGATGCACAGCTAAAGGATGCAAAGAGGGGAGTGGAGGTCGCGTTTTAAGATTAATGGTGGCCATTAGTTACGATAAAGGAGTAATTGAGTGTCATGCATATGATAATCTGGACAGCCGTTCATTTGCCTCTTTTGTTAATGGAAAATTTGATTCTATGTTTGCAAGAGCAGACAAGAATGGTTCTCGCATGTTTGTACAACTCAACGCACCGAACCAGAATTCTGCTCTTGTTAGAAGAGTACTTAAAATAAAAAGGGCAAAACAATTATGTATTCCGCCTCGCAGCCGTGACATAGATGCTATCGAGAATTTCCTTAATCTTGTTTAAAAAAAGCTGAGAAAACAGGCTGTAGAATTAAACATTACGCGTGAGACATTCGATGAATTTTCATCACGTGTAATTAGAACAATGTACAACTTTCCATCAGAGGTAATCGACAAGATTATAGACACTATGGGTGGCCGTATGGATCCCATTATTACTGGAAAAGGACAACGCACTAAGTATTAATACTTGTATTTAATATACATTTATTATTCTTGCAACTCAGGACACGAAGGCAGTCTTTTCTGACCAAGTAATAATCAGAAGATTACGTCACGCTAGTATTTTATTGTGTTACATAGTACAGCGTGCGTGACAGGCATGTCACAAACGTCAACAAATACATTCTACAAGAGAAAATGTGTCCATTTCTTGCCGTAACATCTACCTTTCTTCCGTTTGTTTACATATAACTCTTAATAACGCAAAATACTTTAATTGCATACGATTAACAAGAAGACATTTAGCACTTTCAACGATTAACAACGATTAACAGCAGTTTTGTATTAAAAGAAATGACTATCTATTCTTTTCAAGAGCATTCGGTGTTAACCGTTGAAAACCTGTGTTAATCGTTGTTTTATTTCACCATTGCCTTGAAACTGTCAAGTTAATCGTTACATGCCGAATTCTAGGTCTGGCTCGCCACAAATAAGCCGGCTTACAAAACATCGTGCACATGGCGGGATTTCTCTTTGCTGCTCCCGCGGGATTTGAAAATTGAAATAAAAAATTCTCCAACGCACATTCATCATTTCCGTTTCA
>NW_028145999.1:15000-18167 GCF_977016875.1 Pavona decussata
CCTCCCTGAGTCAGGATTGGGTAATTTGCGCGCCTGCTGCCTTCCTTGGATGTGGTAGCCGTTTCTCAGGCTCCCTCTCCGGAATCGAACCCTAATTCTCCGTCACCCGTTGCAACCATGGTAAGCCACTACCTTACCATCGACAGTTGATAGGGCAGAAATTTGAATGAAACATCGCCAGCGCAAGGCCGTGCGATTCGATCAGTTACTATGAATCACCAAATGACCGGGCAGAACCCGCATTGGTTTTTAATCTAATAAATACATCCCTTCCAGAAGTCGGGACTTTTCGCATGTATTAGCTCTAGAATTACTACGGTTATCCAAGTAGTAATGGTACAATCAAATAAACGATAACTGATTTAATGAGCCATTCGCAGTTTCACAGTACAAGTGCTTATACTTAGACATGCATGGCTTAATCTTTGAGACAAGCATATGACTACTGGCAGGATCAACCAGGTAACTATCCACCGCAGGGAACAGAAGTTCCTTGCTAAGCGGCCCCCCTCCGCAGAGGGAGAGCAAGCTTTCTTAGATTTTGCCTCCACGGGGGGAACCCATGAGCCAAACGGACCACACGGTCCCTCGGTCAAGGGAAACCCCGTCTTGTTTGCCACGTCTTTCTCACAACTGGACCCGTGCACAGTTCAGGCATACCTGTCAGACTCGCCAAGCGAGCTGAAGGAAGGCAAGAAAAGTGCTTCTGCGAAGGAAAATATCCTCCTGCTCTTTTGTCTCTATCATTAGCCAAAGGCTAGCGTACACAACTTCCATCTACACTCTGCCTGCCACTACAGTGACAATGCTTTCGGGCATCATCTTTTCCCTCCTTCGAAAGGAAAGCTACAAGCCCAACTTTCCTTGCCCGTTAGTCAATTCTGCCCTCTATTTCTCCGCCTTGCCGCCGTGGAACATAAGGGACAGGGTTTACTAGCCAGCTCCTCTCGGAACCTTTGCGACCAACCTGCCCACACTATAACCCCCAAACGCTAATAAGGAGACTGCATGATATGGTAGACAGAAAATAAAAACGCGAAAAAAATGAAATTTTGAAAATCGAACCCACAACCAGCCAAATCGTTTGTAAGTCATGCCAAATGACTGGTGACATCTTAAAAACCCATTGAAGCCACAACATCCCATAATTTCACGCTTTTAAAGATTTGTCACTATACGCACTGTAAGTACCTCACTAATTCTCACCTCAGATTTTACGGGAACATGTTCAAATTTTAACACGCCTCTCAGCACGACCAATTACATTAAAATTCATCGCAAAAGTCAGAATTCTCCAATTTTTGAAAAATTCACTATATTCACTGTAAGTACCTCGCTAGACAGTGGAGACCTCAGATTTTACGGGAACATGATCAACTTTCGACACACCTCTCAGCACGAGCAGTTACATAGAAATCCATCAGGAAAGTCGTGCTGTGAAGAGGTCTTTCGACTAAGAAAAATGGTGGTGTGAGGAGGAGTCACCTAAATCAGAGAAAAATACTCTTATAGGAGACTGCTACGAAAGACATTTCTGAGTCCACTGGCCCTAGTCCCCTAATAAGTGTATTTCTGTTTGTTTTAAGAAGGTCCTCCTGACATCACCAATCTTCTGTCTTCAATCCTAACCCCAACGTTAACCCTAACGCTAACCCTAACCCTACCTCCCTCAGGGGCAGTTCTATGGTTATGATCCCACGGTAGGCAGAAAAACTATCCCAATCTAGGTTTTCTTGTATGCTGACTCCATTTTAAATGCTTTTACTTGAGTCTGACAAAGGCAAAGCCAAATACTCACCCCTATATGGACGGGGAAGCAAAGTGCGGATTTTGGTAGGTCGGCATTTTCAATCAGGAATGTTGCCATTCGAAAGAGCGTCCAAAAAAACTTGGTTGGGACACATTTATTTTAGAAATTAGCGACCTAACCAGAAGTGCACTTTTTGGTGGGCCTACCCTACCCCCCTCAGGAGCAGTTCTATGGTTATAATACCACGGAAGGCACAAAACCTATCCCAAACTAGGTTTTCTTGTATGCTGATTCCATTTTCAATGTGTTTCCTTGACTCTGACGAAAGCAAAGCCAAATACTCACCCCTATATGGACGGGGAAGCAAAGTGCGGATTTTGGTAGGTCGGCATTTTCAATCAGGAATGTTGCCATTCGAAAGAGCGTCCAAAAAAACTTGGTTGGGACACATTTATTTTAGAAATTAGCGACCTAACCAGAAGTGCACTTTTTGGTGGGCCTACCCTACCCCCCTCAGGAGCAGTTCTATGGTTATAATACCACGGAAGGCACAAAACCTATCCCAAACTAGGTTTTCTTGTATGCTGATTCCATTTTCAATGTGTTTCCTTGACTCTGACGGAAGCAAAGTCAAATACTCACCTCTATATGGACGGGGAAGCAAAGTGCGGATTTTGGTAGGTCGCCATTTTCAATCGGGAATGTTGCCATTCGAAAGAGCGTCTAAAAGAACTTGGCTGGAACACATTTTTGCTATAAATTGTTGACCTAAGTATATAAGCAAGTATATAAGCAAATACTCGTTACATAGCATAAATAGCCTCTAAACACCCGAAAAACCTCTCCAAATATCATTTAAACCTTTTTCCTAACCCTAACACTTACCCTAACCCTAACCCTAACCCCATTTCAAACCCTAATTCTAAGTCAGAGGTCCTCCTCACACCACCAATTTTTTTGGTAGGTCAAAAGACCTCCCCACACCACAGAATTTTCGAAGTCGAGGTCCTTCTCATACCAAACAATTTTTCTAAGAGTTTTTCTAAAAATTTTGAGGACTTTTCACTTAGAAAAGAATTGGGTTTTGTGGTGGACCTTTCAGTTACAAAATATTAAATTGTGTGAGGAGGACTTTTGACTTTGAAAATATTTTGTGGTGTGAGGAGGACCTTTGACTTAAAAAATATTTCATGGTGTGAGGAGGACTTTTGACCTTGTCAAAAAAAAGATGTGATACAAATCTTAGAACAAAGGCTTAATCTCAGAAGATCGTAGCAACAAGGCTACTCTACAACTTACAATACCCCGTTCTTTATTTAAGTCGTCTGCAAAGGATTTATCTCCAGAAACGTTAGAATTTGCTAGCGGCAGTGCCTTGGGAGCTTTTGTCCCCCTTGGCACTTTGGGACGCATGAGG